>NC_135507.1:70194588-70380120 GCF_052857255.1 Amblyomma americanum | reverse complement strand
GTGAGTTCCTGACGAGGCGATGTGATTTTCACATTGTTTCCGGGCTTGAACCGAGCTTGTGGAGTTCAGGAGCCGGGCAAAGTAGATATGGTTCTTTGCGTGGGTCCGGCACAATAAAAAAATTATGATCAGAGCAGAGCTCTAGAATGCACACACCCAAGCACAGAAAAAACGTAAGCGTCCACTGCAGTACTGGAGATCCCACCTTACGCGTTATTGCCTAGAAGCGACAGTCGTTGTTTCAGCAGCAAGCATTGGAACGGTGAACTCGAGCCGTGTAGGAGACATTACAAGAGAGGTCTACCTTTCCAGCTGTGGCAATGCGAAATTTGATCGAAAATCTGACACAACTCGTAACGGCTCAATTCCCCCCCCCCCCCCCCCCCCCGAAGAGCCTCTGCCCATGCCAATGGTCAACTAGTAAAACAAGCAGCAACGAAAGATTTCCGTTACCATGCCAGCGCATCCTCTGCTTCGGTTGTAAAAATACACCGGCATGATGCCATATGCTGCCTTGAGCGCCCTGGGAAGAGAATATTTTCTTCCCTCAACTGTCAATAACATCTAAGCGCATGCAATAAACTTAAGTGTCGCGTGTACCCGCCACTCACAACCCCTGACACCCCTTCAACTCATCACTAATGTCCGCTCGACACTTGGCTCTACTCACTCACATCCACTCACTAATACTCACATCCACTCACAGTCGCATCCACTAACACTCACATTCACTCAGACTCAGATCCAAACGCACTTGCATCCACTAGCACTCACATCTATTCACACTCACAACCAGTAACACCAGCGACCACTCACACTCCCATCCACTCACTCACCTCAACACTCATGACCACTCACACTCACGTCAACTTCAACAAATGGTACTGCGCACACACAAGGATAAGATGGCTAACACAAAACACCACAAGCTCAGTACCGGTACAGGTGAGCCTGTACAGGTGAACCTTAATTATCGGCCCAATTGGTTGACGAAGGCTGGTTCCCGTAATAAGGTGACTACTGTTGTGGCAGTGAAGCTTCTATGAAAGCTGAAAGCTAGACCGTGGTCAGATTGTGGCCTGTCTAAGGAAATAACGCAGCAGTGCTACCCTACCTTCAGAGGAAGTCCACAAATTTTGGTTTGGTTTCATGTTTAACGTCCCAGAGCGACTCGAGCTATGAGGGACGCCTTTACGGACCTTTGTCCGTAAGGTTTTGAGACTCGGATCCTCTCCCGCGGGGCCTTGAGCACCTTACCACTTGGGTGGCTTGGTAGTCCATACTGAGCTTCGACGAGCCAGCCAAGCAAGCCATCGCCACAGGCCGGGCTGCCAGCGTCATGAGCCTCCGGGACATGAACGTTTGAGTGCAGTGGGGCTGTGTGCGGGCCCAAAGACCTGCGTTTCCTAAACTCCCCTGTGTCAATTAAAGTTTTCACCACGACCAGAACTGATTCCTCAAAACAAATGTTGATGCGTATGTGTAGCGCCAATTTTTGGGGCTAACCTGAGCTATTTATGTTAATTTCTGTGGCTGCCGCTAGATGGCACAACATGTAGAAAAATACGTTATCACTAGTCATCTGCGCATTCTACTGTGAGTGAATGTGGAGAGATGGACGTCCACCTCGAACAGCGTGTAAACAAAAAATTCTGCGTGAAGCTTGGCAAGACTGCCACACAGACATATGAGCTCCTGTGTGACGCTTGCAGCAAAGAGACATTATCGCGGGCGCGAGGTTTTGAGTGGCACGAGAGGTTGGTTTCGAGGAGAACGTCGATGTAAGACGACACAAGGCAGGGGCGCCCTTCAACTTCACGGAATGAAAAGAACGTAGCTCAGATCAGGGAAATCGTACAGCAAGACTGCACCATTACAGTCCGCATGCTATCAGATGCTCTCGACATTAGTAAGACAACTTGCCACCAAATTCTGCGTGGCCTTGTGGTAGAGCATCCGCCTCGCATTTAGGAGATGCTGGGTTCGATCCTCAGCGCCGCCGGGGACGCACCGGTTTTCCAATGGGAACAAGGCTTCCCCCAGCCTAGTGCTCAGCTATTATGTGGTTAGATGCTTGGGAAAAGGGTCTTGACCACAGTTGCCTTGACGTATCAGAGATAAGTTTCGCCGTCAAGCTACCCTAAATCCGCCTCGTGCGGTAGAAGCCCATTTGCGGCCTTTTTGCGTGAGAACTTGGGGAAACGAAAGCTGTTGTGCCAGGCTTGTGCCGCAATACCTCACAGAGGGCCAGAAGGACACGCGGACATCATTGAGCGCTGATTTGCTCTCCGAGACAGAGAAGGACGCTGCATTCGTCGACAGCATCATCGCTGGGGAGGAAACATGGTGTTTTTAATACAATCCTCGAACAAAGAGGCAGAGCGCCGAATGGCGGTGCACAAGGTCCCCGGCATCAAGAAAGGTGCCGCGATAGAAGACCAAAACAAAGACGGTGCTGATAGCTTTTTCGATGCCAAAGGTATCATACACCACGGGTTTGTCCCACAAAGGCATATGGTGAATGAGTTTTATATGCGCGTGCTCCAACACATGCGTGATGCACTGCGACGCCGTCACCCTGACTTATGGGCATCTGGACAATGGAGCCTTCTCCACGATAACGCAAGGTGGCACACTGCTCTTAGCGTGACAAAATTTCTCGGCAAGCAGAGCATTATTGTACTTCCGCATCCGCCATACTCGCCTGACCTCTCCCATAAGATTTTTACCTGTTTAGTCGTGTGAAGTGAGACCTAAAATGTGGCTGGATGGGGAGCGTGGAGGACATTCAAGACGCCACGGCAAAGGAGCTGACAGCCCTGCTAAAATTAGCGTTTTCCAACTGTTTCCGAGACCTGAAGAACTGTTGGAAGCTGTGTATAGACTGTAAGGTAGACTATTTCCAAGGGGTGCTCCACAAATGATTTCAATTTTAAAAGCAATTTTTAATGCACTCAGCGTCGAAACTTTACGAACAAAGGTTGTAATTTCGACCACCTGTGATTGTTTAACGTGCTCTGACATCGCACAGTACACGAGTCTCTAGAATTTTGCCTCCACCGAAATTCGACCGCCGCGGGTGGGAATGAACCCGCGTCTCTCGGATTAGCAGCCGGCCGTCATAACCACTGAGCCTCCACAGCGGCTATATTTCAAAAAATTTCAAAAACGTGGCGACGCGTTACGGTCTGTCGGTGGCGTTTTTTGCCCCCTGGAAGTTTATTTATTTATTATTTATTTATTTATTTATTTATTTATAAATACTGCAATCCCAACTGAGATTTTAGCATGTTGAGTGCATTTTGACACATATTTCATACGAAACAAGGGGTAAATGCCCCGAGCATACAAACTCTAACCCAAAGCATCAAATTAAACAATAAATTAAGAAGTGTGCCGGATCGGACTAGTTGGTGCACGTTTGTCATTTTTCACAAGCACTAAAAGAACACGGACAAAGAAGGAAGAAGCAAGACGAGCGCCTGTCTTTTTCTTCTTTGTCAGTGTTCTTTTAGTGCTTGCGAAAAATGAACAAATTCATGGCAAATAAAACATGGTATCGTTAAACAGGGGGTCTCAGATCGAGGCGGGATTGCCTGAATGAAGGTGCGATTGAAGTTTGCCTGATTGCGCCATCGCATCATGTCCGAAGGGAAGAGTGCACCAGACTGCTAGAAGCGACATGCCACCCTCACGTCAGGTAGCGGACCAGCGTTGTTTATGAGGTTCCCCTAACTCGTGGAAGGGTATGCATCGGTCAGATGGGCTGATGTGTAAATGATAGTTGAAGGGAGCGCCACATTTCGATGAGGTCTAAAGCAGGGTCGAATTTACCCCTGCACTGCGACGCATACCTCGAGGCTACAAGCGAGAAGCCGTGCTTGCCTTTGCTGGAAAAAAAATTCAGAACTAATAAAAATTTCGCACGTGAACTTGTCAAGGCGTCTTCCATTAAATGAAATGGTTGGGATGACTGCATCAGCGACCCATCGATTAACTTCTAACGTTTTCGATGGTCGAAAACTTGTTTTTTTTCTGCAGAATTAGTCACGAGCCTTCACTTGTTCTGTTAACCTTTTCGTCCTTGTTTGTATGTGCGCATTACCCTTCTTTCAAATGTCTGACCGACTCGCCCAAGAACGAGCTCTCATAAGTCACGTCCACTGATTCCCACTCACACTTATCTCCATTCTCACTCCCATCCATTCACTCACACCTACACTCATGACCACCCGCTCTCACATCCACTCACTCCCACTCACAACTTACTCGCACGCACACTCAGGACGTGAGTGCAAGAGAGGAGATATGAGAGCACTCATAAGTGAGGGTGCCGACCTAATACCCTGAGCGACGCCATAAACTGACAGCGCCGTCGTCTGCTGCAACCCTGTCACGCGACATGGTCGGTGCGGAGGACAGCGCGCCTACCTGTGTACGGTGGTGGCACAATGTGAAGTCACCGATACTGGGCATTCGCTAGACTGAAGAGGGGAGGACACAGGTCTCTGTTGCCTTTGTCGCCTTCCCACTTCCATCTTCCACTGACCGCATCCAAAGCTTGAATAGCGCACAACACCCTCTCCTATGCACAGTTAGCCATGTTCAGTGGTTCAGTCGCGAGCAAGCACGTGAATCTCGGTTTATGTCGTCACGAACTGCGAGCGCGCCAGTGTTGAAGGACTGTCACGCGGTTCAGAAGAAATTTAAAAAATTCAATTACAAATCATTTGCGGCGGCAAATTAGCTCATATTTTGGCCAGTTGTGCCGAGATGTATAATGAACAACATGCAATGAACAGCTTGAGTCTGGAAAGTGGTGTCATGCCCCCTTTAATGTAAGAGGCAGTAGGTGCGCCGTCGTGATACGCCATGTGGTTGCCGTTTTGTGTCATTGTTGGAGGAGATGGAGAAGCTGCAGTGGCGTTTGAGGCCTTCCCTTCATAGATGACTGCCTTCTTTGAGGAGGGAGCTTCGGCAGCGTGAACGACGTCGCCTTACCCTTACAGCGGCTTCTTTGCAAGGAATGGCCTTGCTCCATTTGTTTAAGCACCACCCCTTCAGTGTTTAGATGGCGGCCGTCTTGATGAGATTCACTGACCAAGGTCAAACACAAATAATGACGTTTTGAAAGCGGTACGGCTCCCTTGTTCGCAATGAGCAACTAGATGGACGTCCCGGGCTTTTTGTAGCGGTTAGTATTGTTCTTAGACATTTCGCGTAGATAGGGTGCAATGTGCCATCATTTTTTATTTATTGTGTTGGGTGTAGGCTTGATGATTAGTGACTCGAGATTTCAGCCGGCTGATACATTCTTTTTTGTTGTCACTATATCTGCTGCATCCCAGGTAATTTCATGGCCAGTCTCTTGAGCATGCTGCGCGATTGCGTTCGTTGTCAGTTTTCCTTTACGTACATTGCACTGGTGTTCTTTCAGGCGTATTCTTTCGTTAAAATTTAAGCAGCGCTAACTTTTAGGACGAATACACAGAAGACATGACAGGACGGGCGCTGACTCCAACTATGTTTATTGAACACGTTTTTTCGTAGAACATATAAGACAAAACGAACCGTGAGCGCATGCGCATCTGCGACAGACCACAAAAAGAAAAGGCCAAGATGACAACGATGACAGCTAAGGTAGATTAATGAGGGCGGCACGCATTTCTTCCCATATTTTTAAGCAATCTGAATTCGCTGGCATGCAGGGAGACAGAAGTGGTGCTGACACACGTGCTTAAATTTTAACGAAAGAATATGCATAACCAACTAGCCCCGCAACGTGTTTTACTAAGTTCTTTCAGGCGTCTCGTGAAATCTTTTGTTTCGCCTATGTAAACTGATGAGCAGTCGGCGCAGGCAATTTTGTAAACCACGCTTGAAACTTGGCACGAGGGAGCTGGTCTTTCACGTTTTCAAGCTCATTTCTGATCTTGCCTGTTGGGACATGTGCAACATGGACGCCGTGCTTGCGGGGCATCCGCGCCAGCGCCTCGTTGATCTCTGATACGTACGGGATAGGGGCTCGTTTCGGTTTCGGTGCGTTAGCACTTTCGTCTTCTCTGGCAGTAGGCTTTTTCGATGGAGACACTCTTAGCGTGTTCCGAATTAAAGAAAGCGGCACATTGCACCCTATCTTCGCGCAATGTCTAAGAACGATACCAACCGCTACAAAAAGCCTGGGACGTCTAGCTGGCTTCTCATTGTGAACAAGGGATCCGTAGCGCTCTCGAAACGTCATTATTTGTGTTTGACCTTGGTCAGTGACCAGTGAACCTCATCATTTCGTGGTGTCCCTAAAAGATTTTTGATGCAGCAACTGTGGCATTCGGCAAATACCTAAGGCGATTTCGCTAATTGTGCCACAACAGGCTATGCCCGCACGTTAGGCAGCGTCTTATATTCTCTTGAAGGCTCCTGAGTATGCTTTCAAAACAAAGCGAGCCTTCTCATCCTTGAGTTCACATCATGATATTAGAGATTGGCTGCCTTTTGTCCTTCGTTGTGATTTCAAGAGTTCTGTATGAACTCAGGCGGCGACAGGCCGCGACGATAGAAAGTGTCTAATGGGCTCCTATGCACTGCATACATTTGACTTTCAGTCTATAAGTGAAAATAGCCATCGCGGGCGGTGGAGGCATTAGTAAAAATTGGTAATTTTTTTAAAACTTACCCTACCTACTTCAAGGAACGCTGTTTCGAGCTATCCGCTTCAGGAGATTAAGATAAACGGATGGAAAAGACTACCTGCACAGAAAACGTGAGCCTTCTGAGCAAACAGCCACTAAACCGTAAGGCACACCAGAGGGACGAAGGAAGGAAGGAAGGAAGGAAGGCCTCAGACGTTGCTGGCACATACCCACTACGGGGGAGTGGCCAAGACACAGGCGGTTAATTGCAGGATACAGGAAATTTTTGACGGGAAAAGCAGTGGAAATAGTATGTAGTCTGATAGATTGGAAGAGGGAAGGAAAGGGGTCCAGTTAACTTGGAGATCGAAGACGGGACAATTGCTTAATGTGCATAATAGTACACAATGCATGTAATGTTGCAATGTCTTACTGACAGAGATCAGGAAAAAGAAATTAGAATGGGAGTCGCTGCGTTTCTTGAAGAAAATTTTGCACAGCAGAGCGCACACTCATGTCGCTTCGTCCAAGCAAAGAAGCGCCAATGGAAAGAACAACCGCGGAAGACACAGGCAAGCCCAGTTGATGAAATGGAATTTGCAAAAGACGCTTCCTCAAATGAGAAAAGCTGGCGGCAGAACAGCAGGAAGTGATCTATTGTCTCAGGTTCGGCACAAAAAGGGCACAGTGGGGAAGCTGCCAGGCCAGATCTGTGAAGGTAGAAATTTAGAAGGGGAACCCGGCAACGCAAGCGCGTGAAAGAGACCTCTAGTCTGCGTGAACGCCAGTCTTTGCTACTCCAAGGATGCAGAAGATGCTGATATTCGGGAGACGATGTAAGAGCCGAGGCAGCAAATTCCTGAAATATTGTGTAGCTGCGAAACCTCACCGCAGCTGTATATGCACACGATGGTAGGACAGCAACAATTGGGCCGCTGAGAGAGGCTCTTGCTAAGGAATCTGCAACCTCATTTAAGTGAAAGCCCATGTGACCTGGTACCCAAAGCAACCTTACCGAATTTAGATGCAGCGGAATCAGGAACTTAAAGAGGCGTAATGGCCGAGAGTCAGTGGGCGAGGATAAGGAAGAGCAAATGGACAGAGAGTCTGTCATAACCACGACCTGGGAAACGGTAGATTCTAATTTTCGTAAGGCTAAGATTACTGCTAATAATTCAGCCAGAAAAATTGGAGTGAAGTCAGGAAGACGGAGAGAAAAAGACCAATCCAGTGAAGGTGAAAAAATTCCCACACCTGCCTTTTCGCGATCCTGCGACGCATCGGTAGCAATAAGAACATGAGAGGGAAAGGACCTTAGGTGGTCCTGCAATAGACCCCTGAAGAAGCGGGAAGGGCTGCATCTTTGCATTCGATGGGAAAATGTCATCGAATTCAATCTGGACAGATGAGGAGTTGTTATATATTTGGCGGACATCAGTGAAATGGATATTTATGCGATCAAGGAGGGACTGCACGTAACATATCTGCGGGGTATGAAATCGAGACCAGGCAGCACTAAAAAAGGCGGAAGGTTGACTAAGAAATATTATACTGGAAGCGTGAAGAGGGGAGTCGCACAATTTTAAAAATGTTTGAACTGTTAAAAGGCGAAACCTAGCTGATAACGAAGGCATTCGAGCCTCAAGGTGCAGAACAGCATTGGCGACATATTTTGGAAGCCCCAGACAAAGGCGCAACGCCTCACGCTCCAAAAGCACAAGAGGGCGAAGTTTATAGGCAGGAGCTCCTGAGAATAAAACACACCCGAACTCCAAAATTGGGCGGACGTACATTTTATAAATCATCAGAAGCGTATGCCTTCTCATGCCTGACCTAGCACTACAAAGCCTGCGCAGGATGCCAATGGCCCGAACTCCTTTTGCAGAAACTTGCTCAATGTGTGGCCGCCAGGAGAGAGTAGAGTCGTATATTACACCGAGATACTTCACCGTCTGAACTTGAGGTATTATGTTATTTCTATGGACCAGGCAGATGTTTACAGGAACAGAAACTGGAAATACTAACAATGCGCATTTCTTCACATAAAGGGACAGATGAATTCTTCCTAGCCAGTTGTCAAGAACATTGAGGTAATTTTGCAGGGTTCGATAAAGAGTGTGAATGTCACCTGCTGATGCAAAAAATGCAATATCGTCGGCGTACACATAAGTTTTCACATTTTGAATGCATGGAATTGAGCTTAGAAAAATGTTAAAAAGAACAGGGGAGAGAACTGATCCTTGCGGAACACCTCTTGTCTGTGGAAATCTCCTTGAGGAAATACCATTTTGGCAGCAGTAAAATTCTCTATTTTCTAAAAAGACAGAAATCCAGGCTACAAAATAGCTTGGGAAGTTGAGTTCCTGTAATCTTAGTAATAGAGACGAGTGCTCCACGCTGTCGTATGCTTTACTGATATCCAAGGTGACAAGCGCAGCAAACTGTTTTCTATTGCGAGCTAATTTAATACGACTCTCAAGATCAGTATGAGCACACCAAATTGAACAACCCGGCCTGAAACCAATTTGACATGGATTCAATACAGCATTTTCTGAAATGAATGACATGACACGGCCGAGAAGGACCCTTTCCACCAATTTCACTAGGTTCGATGTTAACGAAATAGGGCGTATATTGTCTAAAGTTAAGCCCTCCCCTTGCTTTTTAAGCAATGGAACTATTTCAGCAAGAGGCCACTCATGCGGTATCCAAGGACCTTTAATAGAATGGTTAATTAGAGCCAACAGGTCTGCAGGAGATTCATTGAACAAAATTTTGATCATAGATGAAGTGACCTTATCGGGGCCAGGAGCCGCTGGGGATAAGCGCAGAACAATTTGCGACAGCTCAGGCATAGAGACCTCAGTGAAATCACTTGAGGTGCATGTGAATATAGTAGGAGAAGGTAAAGCAGATGTAAAGCGAAGCTCTTGGCCACACGCAATATCTTCTAAGGCCTTTGCGATGTCAGCAGGGGACTGAACGAGGGATTCAATGTTGGCAGTCGGAGGAATCACCTTGTTGCGCCTCATGAAACTAAACAAGGCTCGTTTACTTCCCGATTGGGAAAGGAAATCATAATGATTTGTATTATACTCCTCCTTTGCACGGGCGACAGTGCGCTTAAATGTTGCTGCAACATACTTATAATCCAGCCAATTTCTTGGGCATTGATTGATGAGAAGTTTCTTCCAAGCTGCTTTCCGTCGTCTATATGCACGCGTGCACTCAGAATTCCACCAACTGTTCGCGATTGCACCCTTTGTTCTCTTAACCAAAAATTCAGACTTTTGCCTTGCATGGTTTAGTACTGAACATAGATGTGCAGCCTTGCTTTCGGCACTTATCTGAGCGCGAGTGTCTGAAGTGATTTGGAGGGCTGATTTTAGAGTGTCTTTAAAGCAATTGTAATTTATTAACGTGCGCTGATGTCGCTCAGGAAGAGTTAATTTACACGCAAACTTGAAACTAATCGGTAGATGATCACTGTTTGTTGCACAGTCAACAGGCGCCCAAGACATAACGGAGACTCCTGGGGAGGAAAAAGTTAAATCCAGGGCAGAGCGGCATTGACTGCGAACAAACGTAGGCAATCCGGAATTGTTGCAGATCAAGTTGTTGCCAGAAGCCCAATCAAATAGCCTAGAATTAAAGCTGTCTGTTTTAAACCCCCAAGTCACATGGTGCGAATTGAAGTTGCCAAGTAATAGAACCTGAGATCGGCTACTAGACATGAGTGAGTCAAGGGGCCGAGTGTCACGCACACCAGACGGGAAATATGCATTAGCTACCGTAAAGGGCTGTTGACCTGGGACACTGAGGTCAACCGCAAGGATTTCACATTCATTGTCCGCATATTGAAAAGAAATGCATGCCCTGTGGCAAAACTTTTTAGATATGAGCAATAACAACCCTCCCCCTCGTGATGACCGGTCAAGCCGGAACGGATGGTAATCCTTGAGATGATAATTGAAATTTGGAGTTAGCCATGTTTCCTGTAAAGCAACTAAATCTGGTAGAAGTTGATTGCATAGGCAGTTTAAATCTATTGAAGCTGAGAATATTGATCGACAATTCCACTGGAGGACACTTAAGAACCCTATCTTGGCGGAAGTGCCGCAGCCGCGACTGCCTTTTCTAGAATACTGGTCTTAGCGTTTTGACTTGCGTTACTTTTCTTTGTCTTTGACTGGGGGCAGGATGGACCTGCAATATTCAGAGGAGACCCACTTCGTTTCTGGGCGCGGAGATCACACTCCATATCAATACAATCCATAGAGGATGCGTCCATAACGCTATTCGAAGGAGAGGGCTGAGAGGTCTTTTGTTGCTCACATTGTTTTTGGCCCTGTGGAGCGGAATCGATTACTACAGAAGGAGGGGTAGCTTCCGAAGCCAAAGAAGACAAGAGCGGAGTGGTGGACGCCTGCAGAAGATTGGTCATCTGAGCAGCTATGACCTGCGAAATGCACGTGGACACGGTTTCCATAATGCGATCCATTGCATTTGCCACAGCTTTCTCAACTGCCGCTGTAATAGCCTGGGACAAACTAGAATCCATTATGGGTGGGCATTTGGCGGCCACACTAGAGTAGGCTGAGGCTCTCTCCTTGACTGCGGCAAAAGCCTCTCTCCGCGTGCATCTGCGCTTGTCTATAAGCTCGAGCACCTGAACTTCTTGTGCTCGTGCAGGACAGTCAGGCGAATCAGCAGGATGAGCACCGCTACACAAACAACACTTCTCTTGCTGTTCAGGACATTCCTCTCTGCAATGACGTTCCCCACAGGCACAGCAGCGTAAGGCCGATTTGCAGGCTTTGCCGCTGTGGCCAAATCGCCAGCAGTTTTGACATTGAAGGGGCCGAGAGTTAAAGGCATCTACTCGAAAAACCAATGCCCACACCTTAATCTCTGAAGGGCAAAATAATCCTGCAAATGTGGCAATGACGGACTCCGTAGGAATTTTTACTCCGTCAACCAGCCTGCTGCATCGATGGACAGCAATCACTCCCGCAGGCGAGAGGTTATCAAGCGTTTCCGCTGGGCTCAATCGAGAGTCGACCCCTCGGACCAAGCCCTTGGAACATGCGAGATGAGGCGGAATGAATGCGCTCACCGGGTGGCTGGCGAAGGTCGTGCACTTTAGAAGATCTTCAATACAGTCTTTATCCGACGACCGGCACAAAACACCACCCCTGCCGAACTGCCGGACATCGGTAATGTGCATAAAGTGCTTCGATGTGGACAGAAGGGCCGCCTGCACTGCCTCCGGGTTGTTCAGTCGGATAGCGCCTCCATCGGAAGGCACTAATGCGACTGGAATGCTTGAAACACCGCTGCGGAAAAAGAGATCAAGTGGGAGCTGGTCTTTAGGAAGAGATGCCGACCAAGGGGAAAACCCCTGGCCAGGAGAAGAAGTCGACATTAAGCTCTCGTCCCGCACCCAATCACCCCAGAACACGAGCAAACAGGCACAGACAAAAAGAAGGAGAAATTTAGCTAGCTAACGCAACACCGCCAGGTACTTAGCCACTGCCCCGCAGCCTGGGTAGCTGAGCTGAGGGACGAAAGCTTCTAGGTGCGCGCCTTTTTACCGCATCTTCTTTGTAACGTGGCTGCAGGTTTGTTCAGATTTATCGCTCATATGTCGTGCTTTAGAAGAAAGTAAAAGCGACCATTGATACTATGCGCTCTGTCTTCCGCTATACCGTTTAGTTTTTAAATGTGATGCAAAAAGAAGGAAATAAAATTTTGCTTTTTTCCAGGTGTACTTTATTATCGCGCTTTAAGAAATTTATTCCCACTAAAAATGTCCCCAAAAATCAGGAAATGCAACGTTGCCTTCGTTCTCATTTTGCTTGCACCTGATCATAATAATGAGGCGGAATGCACATCGTTTCACGTGAAATCTATTGACTGCTTGTTTTCTTCTGCCCTCTAAGTATTAACCACTGAAACGTATTCTCTCCTAATGTACCCGCTTTTTATTAGCTCCGTGTGAGTCATTGTTTACATGCGCAGAGCAATCATAGCTCATGCCTCTGACTTCCCGACTGATGTGTTAGAACGCTTGTATTTAACGGGGACGTTTCTTCGTCGAGTGACCAAAAGTTATAATGCCAAATTCACTTCTTGCAGACGATCCAGCGATGGTCCTGGGGCGGCTGTGGCCGCGCAAGGAAGGAAGATGACGACTTGTCGGTGGGCCTACAGTAGCAACAAGGAAGGTGACGTGGCCCAGCAACCCAGGCTGCGGGGTAGCAGCTAAGTACCTGGCGGTGTTGCGCTAGCTTGCTAAATTTCTCCTTCTTTTGGTCTGTGCCTGCTTTCTCCTGTTCTGAGGTGATTGGATGCGGGACGAGATCTTGATGCCTACTTATTCTCCAGGCCGGGGATTTTTCCCTTGGTCGGCATCCCTTCCTCAAGACCAGCTCCCAAGTGATCTCTTTGTCCGCAGTGGAGCTTTGAGCATTCCGGTCGCCTTAGTGCTTTCCGATGGAGGCGCTATGCGACTGAACAACCCGGAGGCAGTACAGGCGGCTCTTCAGTCCACATCGAAGCACTTCATGGGCATTACCGATGTCGGGCAGTTCGGCAGGTGTGGTATTTTGTGCAGGTCATCGGATAAAGACTGTATTGAAGACCTGCTAAAGTGTACGACTTTCGCCAACCACCCGGTGAGCGCATTCATTCCGCCTCATCTAGCATGTTCCAAGGGCTTCGTCCGAGGGGTAGACTGTCGATTTAGCCCTGTGGAAACGCTTGAGAGCCTCTCGCGTTCGGGAGTGATTGCTGTCCATTGATGCAGCAGGATGGTTGACGGAGTAAAAATTTCTACGGAGCCCGTCATTGCCACATTTGCAGGAATATTTTGCCCGTGAGAGGTTAAGGTGTGACCATTGGTTTTTCGAGTAGATGCCTTTAACTCTCGACTCCTTCTGTGTCAAAACTGCTGGCGATTTGGCCAAAGCGGCAAAGCCTGCAAATTGGCCTTACGCTGCTGTGCCTGTGGGAAACGTCAATGCAGAGAAGAATGTCCTGAACAGCAAGAGAAATGTTGTTTATGTAGTGGTGCTCACCCTGCTGATTCGCCTGACTGTCCTGCACGAGCACAAGAAGTTCACGTGCTTTAGCCTATAGACAAGCGCAGATGCACGCGGAGAGAGGTTTTTGCCGCAGTCAAGGAGAGAGCCTCAGGCTACTCTAGTGTGGCCGCCAAATGCCCACCCATAATGGACTCTAGTTGGTCCCAAGCTATTAGAGCGGCAGTTGAGAAAACTGTGGTAAATGCAATGGATCGCATTATGAAAACCGTGTCCATGTGCATTTCGCAGGTCATAGCTGCTCAGATTACCAATCTTCTGCAGGTGTTCACCGCACCACTCTTGCCTCCTTTGGCTTCGGAAGCTACTCCTACTTCTGTAGTAATCGATTCCCCTCCACAGGGCCAAGAACAATGTGAGCAACAAAAGACCTCTCAGGCCTCTACTTCAAACAGCGTTATGGACGCATTCTGTATGGACTTTATGGATATGGAGTCTGACCTCCGCGCCCAGAAACGAAGTGGGTCTCCTGTGAATATTGCAGGTACATCTTGCCCCCAGTGAAAGACAAAGAAAAGTAGCGCAAGTCAAAATGCTAAGACCAGGATTCTAGAAAATGCAGCCGTGGCTGTGGCACTTCCACCAAGATAGGGTTCTTAAGTGTACTCCAGTGGAATTGTCGATCTATATTCTCAGCTTCAACAGAATAAAATTGCCTATGCAATCAGCTTCTACCAGATTTAGTTGCTTTACAGGAAACATGGTTAACTACAAATTTCAATTATCATCTCAAGCATTACCGTCCGTTCCGGCTTGACAGGTCATCACGAGGAGGAGGGTTGTTGGTGCTCATCTCTACAAAGTTTTGCCACAGGGCATGTATTTCTTTCCAATATGCGGACAATAGGTGTGAAATCCTTGCGGTTGACCTCAGTGTCCCAGGTCAGCAGCCCTTTACGGTTGTAGCTAATGCATATTTCCCGTCTGGTGTGCGTCACACTCGGCCCCTTGACTCACACATGTCTAGTAGCCAATCTCAGGTTCTATTACTTGGAGACTTAAATTCGCACCATGTGACGTGGAGGTTTAAAACAGACAGCTTTGGCTCTTTGCTATTTGATTGGGCTTCTGACAACAACTTAATCTACAACAATTCCGGATTACCGACGTTTTTTCGGAGTCAATGCCGCTCTGCCTTGGATTAGACTTTTTCCTCCCCAGGAGTCTCTGTTATGTCTTGGGCGCCTGTTGACTGTGATCATCTATCGATTAGTTTCAAGTTCTCGTGTAAATTAACTCTTACTGAGTGACATCAGCGCACGTTAATAAATTACAGTTGCTTTAAAGACGCGCTAAAATCAGCCCTCAGACCATTGCGCTCAGACAAGTGCCGAGAGCAAGGCTGCACATCTATTTTCACTACTGGACCATGCAAGGCAAATGTCTGAATTTTTGGTTAAGGGAACCAAGGGTGCAATCGCGAACAATCGGTGGAATGCTGAGTGAACGCGTGCATACAGACGACGGAAAGCAGCTTGGAAGAAACTTCTCATCAATCAATGCCCAAAAAGTGGTTGGATTAAAATTATGTTGCAGCAACATTTAAGCGCACACGCCCGTGCAAAGGAGGAGTATAACACAAATCATTATGATTTCCTTTCACAATCAGGAAATAAACGAGCTTTGTTTAATTTCATGAGGCGCAACAAGGTGATTCCACCGGCTGCCAACATTGAATCCCTTGTTCAATCCCCTGCTGTCATCGCAATGGCCTTAGGGGATATTGCGTGTGGCCTAGGGTTTCGCTTTACATCTGCTCTACCTTCTCCTGATATATTCACATGCACTTCAAGTGATTTCACTGTGGTCTTTATGCCTGAGCTGTCGCAAATTGTTCTGCGCTTATCACCAGCGGCTCTTGGCCCCGATAAGGTCACTTCATCTATGATCAAAAATATTTTTCAATGAATCGCCTGCAGACCTGTTGGCTCTAGTTATCCATACTATTAAAGGTCCATGGGTACCTCATGAGTGGCGTCTTGCGGAAATAGTTTCATTGCTTAAAAAGCAAAGGGAAGACTTAACTTTGGACAACATACGCCCTATTTCATTAACATCGAACCTAGTGAAATTGGTGCAAAGGGTCCTTCTCAGCCATGTCATGTCATCCATTTAGAAAAATGCTCTCTTGAATACACGTCAAATTGGTTTCAGGCCGAGTTGTTCACTTTGGTGTGCTCATATTGACCTCGGAAGTCATAATTAATTAGCTCGTAATAGAAAACAGTTTGCTGCGCTTGTCACTTTGCATGTCAGTAAAGCATTCGACAGCGTTGAGCGCTCGACTCTGTTACTAAGATTACAAGAACTGAACTTCCCAAGCTATTTTGTAGCCTGTATGTCTGTTTTTTTTTGGAAAATAGAGAATTTGACTACTGTCAAAATGGTGTTTCCTCAAGGAGATTTCCAAAGACAACAGGTGTATCGCAAGGATCAGTTCTCTCACCTGTTTTTTTTAACATTTTTCTAAGCTCAATTCCATGCATTCAGAATGTGAAAACTTATGTGTACTCCCACGATAATGCATGTTTTGCATCAGCAGGTGACACTCACACTCTTTATCGAATCCTGCAAAATTACCTCAATGTTCTTGACAACTGGTTAGGAAGAATTCATCTGTCCCTCTTTGTGGTGATGCGCAGTGTTAGTAATTCCGGTTTCTGTTCCTGTAAATATCTGCCTGGTCTATAGAAATAACATAATACCTCAAGTTCAGAGGCTGAAGTATCTCGGAGTAATATATGACTCTACTCTATACTGGCGGCCACACATTGAGCAAGTTTCTGCAAAAGGAGTTCGGGCCATTGGCATCCTACGCAGGCTTTGTAGTGCTAGGCCAGGCATGAGAAGGCATACACTTCTGATGATTTTTAAAATGCACGTCCACCCAATTTTAGAGTCCGGGTGTGTTTTATTCTCAGGAGCTCCTGCCTATAAGATTTGGCCTTTTGTGCTGTTGGAGCGTGAGGCGTTGCGCCCTTGTCTGGGGCTTCCAAAATATGTCGCCAATGCTGTTCTGCACATTGAGGCGCGAATCCCATCGTTATCAGCTAGGTTTCGCCTTTTAACATTCCAAACATTTTTGAAATTGTGCGACTTACCTCTTCACGCTTCCAGTATAATATTTCTTAGTCAACCTTCCGCCTTTTTTAGTGTCGTCTGATCTCGTTTTCATACTCTGCTCATATGTTACGTGATGTCCTTCCTTGATCCCATAAATATTGATTTCACAGATGTCCGCCAAATGTATAACAACTCATCATCTGTCCAGATTGAATTCGATGACATTTTCCCATCGAATTCAAAGCTCCAGCCCCTCCCGCTTCTTCAGGGTCTGTTGCAGGACCACCTAAGGTGCTTTCCCTGTGATGTTCTTATTGCTACCGATGCCTCGCAGGATCGCGAAAAGACAGGTGTGGAATTTTTTCGCCTTCACTGAATTGGTCTTTTTCCCTCCGTCTTCCTGACTTCAAACCAATTTTTCTGGCTTAATTATTAGCAGTGATCGTAGCCTTACGAAAAATAAAAACTTCCGTTTCCCAGGTCGTGGTTATGACAGACTCTCTGTTCATTTACTCTTCATTATCCTCACCCACTGAGCCTCGGGCATTACGCCTCTTTAAGTTCCTGATTCCGCTCCATCCAAATTCGGTAAGGTTGCTTTGGGTACCAGGTCATATCGGCTTTCACTTATATGATGTTGCAGATTTCTTAGCAAGAGCCTCTCTCTGCGGCCCAATTGTTGCTGTCCTACCGACGTGTGCATTTACAGCTGCGGTGAGGTTTCGCAGCTACACAATCTCCCGGATATCCGCATCTTATTCATCCTTGGAGTAGCAAAGACTGGCGCTCGCGCAGACTGTAGGTCTCTTTCACGCGTTTACGTTGCCGGGTTCCCCTTCTAAATTTCTACCTTCACAGATCTGGCCTGGCCGCTTCCCCATTGTGCCCTTTTTTGTGCCGAACCAGAGACAATAGATCACTTCCTGCTGTTCTGCCGCCGCTTCTCTCATTTGATGAAGCGCCTTTTGCAAATTCCATTTCATCGACTGGGCTTGCCTGTGTCCTACGCGGTTGTTCTTTTCATTGGCGCTTCTTTGCTTGAACGATGCGACAGGAGTGTGCGCTCTGCTGTACAAAATTTTCTTCAAGAAACGCAGCGACTCCTGTTCTAATTCTTTTTTCTCGCTCTCAGTCAGTGTGACATTGAAACACTACAGACATTGTATACTATTATGCACATTAAGCCATTATCCCTTCCTCGATCTCCAAGTTAACAGGAACCCTGTCCTTCCGTCTTCCAATCTATCAGACTACATACTATTGCCACTCCTTTTCCCGTGAAAAATTTCCTGTATCGAGCAATTAACCACCTGTGTCTTGGCCACTTCTCCGTAGTTGGTATGTGCCAGCAACGACTGAGGCTTCCCTTCCTTACATCCTACAGTGTGCACGCATTGGTCTCTGCAGTCGCCTGTGAGTTGTAACTGTGTGCAGACTCGAAAGGACGGCAAGAACTTACACGCGAGAACATATAGTATTGGAATAGGCCGATGTGCGTGACTTGGGTGCCCTGAAGAGCGCACACTCGTAATCCAACAGGACGCTATGCCGTGCAAATATCTACAGAAATCGTGGAAACTCAAGTCTTGCAATCGTCCTTGTTGCCTGAGAATAGAGGCAGCATAGAAACACATAATGAGGGAGTCTTCTCTTTTGTGAGCAAAGAACTGGATGCACTTAGGACACCAAGATTTTGTGCCAAGAATGAACTAAAAATTGACTCTTGTTTCTTCTTTGAGGGCGACACTTGAGGAGAGATCGTCGGCAACAGAATAGAGGTAACACCACAACCTATGAAGCTGTAATTGTTTATTTTTAGGCAGAAAGGGTTTTGAGACATAGGATACGATGAGTGCCCAGATATATGATATATGCCTCAAAGGCGCGTGTTATTGAGTAGACGTCTAGCTCTCGGATATATTGGGAATGATTTACGCGGTACTAACTAGGCGAAAGGCCTGAACATTCTAAACAGCATAGCAATATTCTGCAAATAACGCCTGGAGCACAAAACGCCGTTTTTCGCCCGAATTCAAAGAACATTTTTGGCGACCAGGTAGCGCTTCTTGAATCATGCAGTTATAGCTAGGGAAGGAAACTTTGCCGTACTTCTAAATTTCACAGAAAGGCAGTTCGCCCCGTCAAGTCGGCACCATTCTATAATGTACCCAAATTAGCTGTAGACTATAGGTCCCCGCTTACAAGCTAGTTAAAACGTGTGGAAATGCAAAGTGACTTCACAGTATCTCGCCGTCGAAAGTAGACATAAGCATGAAATGCACTGCAGGAAAGACGTAGTATATTTTAGAACAGCTCACAGATATTGATAGCCGCACCTAGTCTTGGGGAGTGTTCTTCATGAGCCACTTTTCTTTCCTTGGCTTTTCTTATCGAGCGACTACGCGCTCACTTTTCTTTTCCGGTTTTTAGTATGGCGATCGGCGTTATCAGCGCTCGCCAAGTGCCGAAGAGGGGATGGTGCCATTACATGCTACACAGAACGCTAGAGATTTCGCCTCGGCCGGACGACCCCGCCTTGTCCGCTCTGTCCACCACCACGCCGAAGAACAATTAGTGCTGATTACTGGCCGTGCTGATGGAAGGTGAAACGGGACTTGTGTCCCGAGAGCGCGCATGAGTTCTCAGTCAGATGCCTTCTAGCCATTTATTTACTCAGGGGTCGTGCAATTTTTTCATTCTATTTTCCTTTCTGAAATATTATGGCTAGAATCACTCTTGTTGCAGCTCACGAACTCCTTCGACAATCTTTCCGCCTGGATGTGTGCAGTCTCTTCAGAGGGAGAGAAATGCGGGCAAAGGACTCGCAAGACCTGCGGCAACAGAAAACTTGAAGGCCAGTAGACATTCGGCGGAACCCAGTACCACTGAATGCCTCTGCGTGGCGGACATCTTCCAGGTGCATGACATGCGAGCAAACAACAGTGACGTCGCGCCCACTCATTTAGAGCCGGATTCAATGCGAATGTAGTCAGTACGCGTAAATGTCATATATGCGCATGTTTTGAGATAGCAACGCTCTACAGTAGGCTGTAAACACCGAACATATTATGACATTCGCAGAAAAGAAACCGCTACATATCGCAAGAATATCGTATATCACAAAAATAGACCTCACTAGATGCAGTGGTCGACCCTACATCGTTAATTAGCGAGGCCTAGAATGGATGTCTGGCAGAAGGCCCAGCCTTCAAAAATCTCTAACTTATCGCTATCTGTATGGTTACTGGCCGCATAACGGTGAGAATCTGGCGTATGAAAACAATAAAGTGATGTACCGCAACATTTAATTCGACAGGGTTAGTACCCCATGTCGAAGAAAAAAATAGCAACGCTTGATCAGCATGGTTGAGTGCAGAATATATTGCAGTAGCACTAGTTACGGTAGGGGATTAAGGTCCTTACGTGCTGGGAATGTCAAAGCATTCTTTGACCTAAAGGCCTTTGAGCCAAAGGCCTTAACAACAAAAAGCATATAACCTTTGGACCACTACTGTAAAGGGCTTACCATGAAGGCATTTACCTTGGAGGCTTTCGCCCAGGTGAAGACCTGACAGGTGTGCACTCCAGGCAGGTTGACCACATGCCGGCTGGCAGGTGGGCCGCCTGCCACAAAGCAGGCTCCTGGGACGTATAGTGACGAGTAACAAAAATACCACTAGTGACATGCCCCAGGAGCGGCGAGATAGCAACGCTCGGCGCTGAAGTTGCAAACACGTCGATAATAAAATGCCAGAGGCCTTCGAAAAGCACGACGCCGCGCCTGCGGCGCAGTGGGATATTCACCGCTCTTGTGACGTCATTGTGCTAATAGTTTCCATTCGCGACTGTAGGTACGTATGCCCTCAATCGGAAAGTGCGTCTAGTCGTGCTACTGCACTAATATTTGTCCAGCAACGGCGTTTGCGACCGTTTGAAAGAGGAGAGGCCTGTTCCTCCGGCAACCTAGGTGGGCTACCTAGGTCATGGGACCTTGTGGCGTCATCTCAACTTGCCCAACAGATTTTGAGCAAACTGGCCACCGTGGCAACTGGCAGTTAAATTTATTTCTTTGTAGCGATTGATTGTGCCATCAGGGCCATATGCACCACACAGGGGTCAGGACTACATGGGATAATGAGAAACAATGAATACAATGCAGCGAATTTTATTGAAACACAAATTAAACTTTCTCTTGAAGATATAAATTTACATAGGGCATCGCGAAACGTGGGTTTTCTTCAATGGCTGTGATCTTGGGGGGGGGGGGGGGGGGACAGTTTAACTCAGCGTAAGTCCAGGGAGGTGAGTTAAAACAGGCGTTGGACTGCAATTTGCAATCCCTACCTTGTGGCGATGATCATTGCGACGGGAAATATATTAGGTTTATGGAATTAAATCACTGTGTAGAGTTACGTGGTGATATGTGCCTTGTGGAGGACCGTTAAGCAACTGATTTTCTGGCCAGATTGTAAGGATGAGAGGGAAAGGTGAGCTTTCATGGCTATGACACTTGCGGAAAGGATGAAGCAAACGGAATTGTTTTGGATAAGTTCGAAAAAAGATATAAGGCTTTCATGCGTTGGGTCCCATATAACTAAAAAAAATGAAAATTGACTTTTGAACATTGTTTTTCGAGGAAATGAAATGACGCCGTAACGCTCTCACATATCTCGGTGGACACCCCAACCGCGCTGTAAAGGAAGAGATAAAGGAGCGAGTGGAAGAAAGGAAGAAAGAGGTGCTGTACTGGAGGTCCCTGGAATAGTTTCAACCACCTTGGGACCTTTAACGTGCCCTGACATCGCACAGTACACGGCCGCCGTTTGCGTTTCACTCCGTCGAAACGCGGCCGCGGCAGTAGGGTTCGAACCCTGGTACTCCGGCTCAGTAGACAAGCGCCTTAACCACTCAGCCACCGCAGCGGGTACCCATATAGATGCTGCGTATTCAAGTTTAGGACTTATTAGTGTTCTTTAAAGTAAAGTGTTTAGGGACGACGAAGTGGCGAATAAGTTACGAAGTAAACACATTGACAAGCCATTAGCGTTATTAGTCACGTATTCAATACAGGTACGCCATGTTAACCTGCGTGTGATATGAAAGCCTGGCTACTTATATGCTTTGACAGAATGAAGAGTAATGCCAGTCAAACAATATAAAGGAAGAATTTTGGGCATGCGGGAAACGCGCTTGAACTAACATTCATTAACGTTCATTTCTATTTTTCCTGTTCTGCACCAGATAGAGACAAGATTAAGATCGTAGTGGAAAATGTATGTCATTGTGGATACTGATTTCCCGGGAAATTGCACGTCGTCAACAAAAAGGTGCATTGCAGACGATAACGTAGAAGGAAGGCAATTATTATAAATTAAAAATAAAAGCGGTTAAAAGACCGATCTATGTGATTTACCAGAAACCACGTTAGCAAGCGGCCAGGTAGCCACTTGCTAACGTAGCCGAGCTCAGTTTACCCCTCCTGTTGTTTCGTTTACAGTGGTGAAGCATAAAAATTGTCTCTTTAGGTAATTTTTTCAATAATAATATTAATTGGTTTTGGGGGAAATGAAATCGCGCAATATCTGTCTCATATATAGGCGGACACCTGAACAGCGCCGTAAGGGAAGGGATAAAGGAGGGAGTGAAAGAAGAAAGAGGTGCCGTAGTTGAGGGCTCCGGAATAATTTCGACCGCCTGTGGATCTTTAACGTGCACTCACATCGCACAGCACACGGGCGCCTAACGTTTTGCCTCCATAAAAACGCAGCCGCCGCGGTTGGGTTCCAACCCGGGAACTCCGTATCAGTAGCCCAGCGCCTATACTGAGCCACCGCGGCGGGTGTAATTTTTTACGCCTTTCATGTTTTCAGCCTCCTCCTCTTGTACTTTACAGTTGATAATTAGTTCTTGTGGTGTACAGCTCGCAGGTTTTAATAAAATTATGGGTTAGAAGTACCACATAGAAAAGTAATGCTTTTCTAATATGGTCCTAATTACTCATAAGCATCCCCAGAAGCTAAGCCATGCGGCTACAAAAGAAGGCTATACAGCTTTTGCAGATGCTTTGTAGTTGTAAAAAAATCCATCCTAGTCAGAGGACCGAATACGGTACTACCGTCTAGCCGGGGCAATCGCTGCATACCAAGAAAGCTAACCAAAAAGACTAGCATACGGTAGGGCGAGAACGAACTGGTCGCGAACTAGATTTGGAAACGTGGCTAGGAGAATGTTTTCGGGGTTCTCCCGACGAGCAGTAACGCTACCTTGGTGGTTTCCCTAAACAATGGATTAATATTTGCTTTGCTGCCTCACATTGGTTTCTTGTTTTTGAAGATGTCATAGCTGGCTTACAGATGAGTCCTCTTAAGCCGTGCCTTGTTTGAAAAGTCTGTTTGCGTGCAGCTCTCTAGGGCACGCTTGTTGTTTGCGCGGAAGGCAAGAAATGAGAAGAATTTAGACATGCTCGAAATGAAAGCAGGTGAAGTGCGATCTCCCTTCTTTATTTTTTTTCTGAAACCTTGGAGACGACAACGAAGCAAAGATTTTACTCACTCGTCGCGTACAGTGCACGTCATTCTGGGTTTTTCATCAGCAGAATGTGGTTGCTGAGAGGTAGAGAGAAAACAATTTTTTATGATGGTCTGGGTCGCCGTCTGAAGTAGGGGAATTCGAGCCGATATCGCCCAACACGTGGGCCATATGCGAAACGAGCTGTGGTTACAGGTATGCGCGGAATGCAGCAGGAGGAGCGGCTCAGCTCTCCCTCTAATAGGTTAACTGAGGGGTACGGATCAGCGTTGGAGGCAGTGTAGTGACAGTGGGGCACGTGAACAGGTTCAATACGTATCAATATTGTCAGGTTAGACGCCACATACCTGACAGAGTGGGTGGCCACAGCACTTACGTATGTAATGGTTGTTTAGGTCACATCGTAGAGAATTTATTTGCGCTAATATAATGAAACATGCGTAGTGAGTAAGATGTGAAGAAGGATTAGACAGGAGGCTCCCGGTGTGTCGTAGTTGTTTGAGTCCGGTCATCCCCGTGGTTGTAATCATTCGGACAAGAAGAATGGTTGCTCAGAGATCAGTCGCGAGCGAGGACATCTGCCGTTCCTTCTTTCTATTCTATGGTGACATAGGACCCATTCCAGAAAGACGTGCATGTTTGGGTGATCGTGAAGGTAGGTGTGTAAACAGGTGTGGATGTCAGGGGAGCTGTTTGTTGCGATGTCATGGAGGGCGTTCTGAATTTCATTCCAGCTGTGGTCGGACCAGGAACGCCGATCTGATGGCGGACGTCCTGATGACAGGGGCCTACAGACGGATTTGTAGCGTTGGAGTCAGTGAAGGTGGCATCTGTGCAGTAGGTGTCATGGAATGGTGTCGAGGTGGCATGCTCCAGCTTCTCAATGTATCGAAGTCCTCTGCGGGTGCATATTGAGATATATACGTAGGATGTTAACGCTAGGTAGATGGTCACAAGGTGGTTGTGAATCGAGGATTGGCGGAAGGGGCGACGTGCTCTGACCATTCTTTTGCATGGCCTTGACAGGAGCTGGTCAAGGGGTGGTGCTCAGCTACATGATGCGTGGCACTCTTCATTTTTGTGTGTTGTGCAATGTGGTCTGTTCAATGTGATAGCTTGGTGCATTAGACCAGACATGTAGCCCCGTGCGTAAGCATTTGCGGATGGCTGTTTCAAATTTGCTGGATTGAGTTATCGTTAATTGGAGGTAAAGGTAAGCAGGCACACTACTGAGAACGCGGTTGCTTCGACAGTGTTGTGCAGCTCGTGTTCATTGAGCCCATAGCTAGTACGTGTACCGCGTTTGAGTATATGGTTGAGGTTATTTGTTGGAGGATTTTTGACGTCCATATCGTGCTTTTGCCATCCTGTTGCTAGATGAAGCCAAGGATGCGAACGTACATCTGACGTGGAATAGAGTGGTTATCAGTCTTCAATGACCTCCTCTTGTTGAGAACAGTGTAGGCTTATTTATCGGGTGAAAATTCGAGCCCCATGCCGGCAACGTGGGCTTAAATAATGTCCAAGCCTTACTGGGCGGTAGCTTATTGACATCCCGGGTTACCATGGGCGTGCCAGAGCTCGTTGCCGAGCCAGTAGCACTTTCTTTAGCAACCTAATGAAGACCGTGAGTACCAGGAAATATCGGGTGAGTCCACCCATGCGGTGCATCTTCGGCGAGAATTGTGAAGCCAGCAAAAACGTGCTGCTGTGATAGGTTGCAGGCCCAGTGTTGGATGTCCTCCTCTTGCTCATCTTTTACGGACATGGTCAGTTCTGAGGAAGGGTGAGGCCCCCAGCCAACTGTCTGTTACGCTGTCGCTGTGAATCTTCGTTACTTTCGTCCTTAGGACACACACAAATAATTGAAACTCTCTTGGGGTAGCTGGGCTATTCTGTATTTTTCGCTTAGACGTCGCGCAACACTGAAAAAAATCGCGGCAGAATAGCCTTCCGAAAGTCAGCCCTGTATGCTACGCCCGCGCGCAATTCAATATGCCTGCGTCCTTGGCTCTTCATTACGTGCTTTCTCTACGGCGTCGGATATGTTTTAGTTGTTTGTCGTAAAATGTTTTTTCGGTATTCCGTTTCGCTCCTTTGGTATTCTTAACTGGGCTTCGAGAGCTGTTCAGGCAGGCATGCATAATGGAAATAAGAAAGGCTGCAGCTGGTTCGTTAACCGAAAAATGAATGAAATTGTCAGTTGAAAATGGCGGTTGCGCAAGGACGTAATGGAAGCGACAGTGGCAACGCTTTCACAAACGTTCCCAACCCATTGAAATCAAGGGTGGTTAGAGCGATGCCATTCTAGCCATGAAAGTAGAAGCGCTTAAAATGCATTACGGGAAGTTGCCAGGCCAGTTGGTACAAGATTTCAACGAAATCAGCGCGAAAGACTGGAGCGAGGTTGTGAAAATGCAAATACACCACGCCAAGTGAAGGTTTATTGCATTGCTCGAAAAAAAAAATAGCTGAATAAATAAGCAAAAATAATAAAAGAATAAAACAATGTGAAGTCGAGGACAAGCCCGTTTGCTACTTGGTTTCCAAGATATCCAATTGCTTTTCTTCTCAGTGCATTTCATGGGGTGCTTACGCATATCGCGCCTTTCGTTTCTGTTACGCAAGCTTCATAAAGACTACGCTTGTATTGCAGATCATATCGCCTCAGAGCCTGCCATTGTTCAAGATGCGGAATGCCTTGACAATCAGAGACGTGTTTCGCTAGCGTGCTGCCGTATCTCGTCTTAATACTAGTGTCATGTTCTCTTAAGCGGTCGTTGACGCAACGTCCTGTTTGATGTGCATAAGACGCTCCACAAGACAGTGGGATCTCATACTCCACTTCAGTATCGCATGTGGTCAACATTTTTCATGCCGCTTATTACACTGCTCTCGTTTTGCATTTCGATGCCAGATTCTGAGGTGATCTAGCCATCAAAACAAGCGCGAGCTTTATGAAGCTTATGTCATAAAAAAAGGCGAGACACGGGTAAGTACACGTTGATGTAACTGACAACAAGAGAAATAGATTATTGCCGCGAATCTCTGTAGTGTTTGTTCGTTCATTCTTCAAAGCTGCCGGCGCGCCGCTTTATCGCTTTGCTTGCGATGGCTGACGTGACCAGATTTATCTCGATTGATCACATCCATTGGGAGCCGATTTTACGTTGTTCCAGATTGTTTTAGTAACTTTGCACGCTTTTTCTCCAAAGTACGCTATCATTTTTAAATTGAGCACGGCCGAGAGCAGCGGGCATTCTGTTCGACGACCGCCGAGCGCGCTTGTTGCTACGCCGTCGCCGGGTGATTGAGTCCGTTGTGTGCGCATGTCAGCTCAAATAAAGAGTTTTGTTTAGATTCCATTTTCGCTGTCTTTCTGCTTTCCTCGTTGCAGTCATCACATCGTGACAATATCTTGGAAACCGATGACTGCAAGAAGCGACAGACAGACTCCCCCCCGGCTTCACAATGTTGGTATTTATTGCGGCGAAAGCAGTACACTTCAGTTGTGAGCTAGCGCTGTGTGTCTGCGTGTGTCCTATTCTCGGCCTTTCATTCGCAAGCTGTTTTCGTTGAAAAGCTTAAGGAGGAGGAGGAAAGACAGGGAGGTTAACCGGAAGAATCACCGGTTTGCTACCCTGCACGGGGGGAAGAAGTGAGGGGATAAAAAGATGAAGGAGAAGAGAGAGCAGGAAATTGAAGTCACTAAGCAGTCACCGCGTTTACTAAAGTCGCAGCCTATCGCGCAAGCCAGAGCTCCTCAAGAAGCGGAGCAGATCCTTGGGGGGCCGTCACCGCCGACGATCGTCGTGGCCAGTGGCTGAGAATCTTCATTTCCCTCAGTGGGCGTGGACCTAGACGCTCCAGTACACGGCAGAGAGACTGCCTTTAGGCGCTGTAGGCAGGGCATTCACAAAGAATGTGGGCCATAGTCTCGTCGCACCCGCAGATGGCACATGCAGGGCTATCAGCCGTACCGATTAAGAAAGAGTAATGCTTGGTGAAAGCTACACCAAGGCACAGGCGACACAGCAACGTTCGTTCATGCCGTGGTAGGCCCGATGGAAGCCGGAGCTTCAGATATGGGTGCAAGGTTTTTTAGCGTGAATTTTAAAATTGGACTAAATTCCACGCGGCAAGCGCGATGTCTCGCGCCAGTGGTCTAAGCCTACCTGCTGAGTCGGCTCTCGAGATGGGGATGGAGACACAATCACCCACATGGTGAGTAGCTGCGCGGCCTCGCACACGCGGTAGTTGCCTGTGATGAGGCTGTGTCCTGGCAGCCATTGGTAAACAATATCCTGTCCTTTATTTATGGCAGCATAGTGGAGCTCTCGGATTTCCGCAACCAGTTGCTCATAGGACTCATGACGAAGAGCAGATTGTAACGCTTGGAGGGCTGCCTTTGAATCGTTGAAAACAGACCATTACTGTGGTATTTCTTCACTGATATGCTCAATGGCGACACGAATAGCAGGAAGTTCTGCACTAGTCGATGAAGTCCGGTGTGATGTTTTCACTTTCTTAACTATAGTCCTTACGGGGATAACCACGCAGCCCGAGGAACTGGATGGGGTCACTGAGCCATCAGTGTACACGTGCAGTCGGTGTCCGTGATTCTCATGCCGATATTCCACTGTGGTCTCTTTTAATGCCTTCGACGATAAATCAGAGTTCGTTTTGATGCCCGGTATGGAAAGAAGCACACGAGGTTGGTGCAGACTCCATAACAGAGAAGGCAGTCTAGAGGCTGGTGCAAATTGGGCTTGTAGAAAGTCCCGATGGGCATCAATAATTTTCAGAAACGATGTACTCGGCCTTTTAGCAAACTGACAAGATGGAGTGCGGGAATACGAGAGAGGTGACGAAGATGCGCTGTCAAGGCTTCGATGGTTACATAGGCAGTCAATGGATTCTCCTGAGCGATGAGTACTGTGGCGGCTATAGATGCGCTTTTTGGCAGCCTTAGGCACGTCCGGAGAGATTGAGCTTGAACGCTTTGAAGACACCGTATGTTCGTTTCCCTCAAGTTTCCTAGCGCAGGCTTACGGTACCGTAAGGAATCCCATGAATACTGCAGTGTACAGCTGGAGCATCGACTGCACTGATTCTGCCCACGACTTGACTTCAAGAAAGGAGACAACGTGAACAATCGATGTCAGTCGCCTTTTCATGTATGAGACATGTGGGTTGCACGTTAGGTTGTGATCGATGATTATTCCAAGGAAGCAATGGCTTCTTTCGTAGGCTATTGTTGAGCAATTTATGCATACGGGGTAATGGGACATGCTCTTGTGTGTAAGGGCAAAAGGGAACATTTTTCAACACAAATCTTCAGGCCTTGCAGGTGAAGGTAGGCCGTAAGAATGCTTGCCGCCTTTTGAAGCTTTGCTCGAAATTTTGGTCGCGGAACTCCTGATGCCTAGATACAAATATCGTTCGCATAGACTGAGACTCGTGCCGACTCTGGTAGTACATCAATAAGGCCGGCAAGCGCAAGATTGAAAAACGCTGGGCTAAGTACTTCCCCGTGTGGGACGCCGCGGGATGTAAAATGTGAAGATGTTGGTCTGCCCTCATTCTACATAAATAGTGATCGTTTTGACAAATAACTGCGTATCCAGCATAATATGCAACCACCAAGTTCTGCAGCTTCCAAACAGTCCAAAATAGCTTGATCAGTGACGTTATCATACGCCCTTTAAAATTATGAAACAACACCGCGGTCAAGAGCTTCAGATGCTTTTGATGTTAAACTGACACTAGGTCAATCACGCTATCAATATATGAACTTCCACGTCGAAACCCGCACATTACATCTGGGTATATTTGGTAGCGCTCCGGATACCACTCAATTCGCGTAAGTACCATACTTTCAATGAGTTTGTCCACGCAACTAGCCAATTCGATTGGACAGTACGGTGTTAAGTCAAGCGGCGATTTTCCGGGTTTGAGGACTGGAACCGGACGACTTGATTTCCACTCGTCTGTAACTGTACGCGCACACCATGATGAGTTCTGTGTTGTATTGTGTTGGGTTTTATACACATAGACAGCTAAGGCCATCATGTGCCAAGCTCCAGTTATAGACTTGGTTTCCTGTAGAATATTTAGGAATATGAAAATTCGTCGATGGTGTAGATGGCCTAAATATATTGAACTGCCCAGTAAAAACATAGACGAAATCTAGAAATAGCTAATGGTAAAAGCCACAGAGAAGGTCAGTTAGCCTCAGTGGCTATCCTTGGCTGGGCAGGGATCCTGAGGCTCCCAACCAATGAAATAAAAAACCTCAGCCTTCTTCTCAGGAATGAGAAAGTGACTGAGGGGTATCATGTACTAAAGCAAACAAGTGGTTCAAGATTTAGTTTTTCAAGTACCCCTGCTTCTTTTAAAAAGCTAAAAATGGAATGTATATTAACAATGCCATTATCATCTAAGAGCAGTGCTGTATTAAAAGGAATGCATTCATTATAAAATATTTCTTAGTGTTTCCAGTTGCGCACATGAAAATAAAATGTTATTAAAAGTAAGATCATCTCCGCATTCGCAAATAGGTTTGTCATGTTTTGTCAGCAGGAAATTGTGCGTAGAGCAGGTGTGACCTAACTGTATACGGCATAAAATCACTTCCTTAAAACGTTCCTGGCGAACACATGATTCGAATTCACCTGAAACCGGTTTTACTCAGTGTAGTTTATTATTCACTTCGCCGTTCCATGCCGACTGTCATTTTTATCTTAATTTAGGCGATACTAAGTTTATGCAATCATTAAAAACTATATCTTCTTTTCTTATTTATTTGCCACGAGCTTTAGCAGCGCAGAAGCGTGCCCTCTCGTTGCCTCTTATTCCGACATGACTGGGAACCCAGGAGAATTTTATGCTTTGTCCTCGAGCTGTGGCTGTTACTATCTTGTGCGTGATGTCCACTAGAATCGGAGTGACTGCATTTCTAGAGTTTTTTTTCTAGAGATTTCTAGACATATTTTTTTTTTGCCGCACAGACTGCGTAACATTCTACAGTGAAGATGAATGAGGACTGTGGAAGTCGCACTGTTTTCTCCGACTTCCCTCGGAACACTGCGCTTCCTACGTAAACGTCTGTTTTTGAAGCATCTGTATAATTATTATGGAGTAAAATTATGGAGTGAATTATGGAGTAAAATGAATGCTCTTATGGGACGTGGGCAGGAAAAAGATTCCGTAGTAGAGATTATACATGACGGAAAAACGCTGAGAGGGGACGCAATGGTTAATGCTATTAACGAGTTCTTTGTTAACAGGAATGTGACTGCACGCCCTTCAGGAAACAACACAATGCAAAGTACAGCTAACACCAATACTTTTTTCTTAGAACCAACCGACATTCAAGAAGTTTGCTCTGTGTTTGCAAATTTGAAAAATTCGCGTAGCTGTGACGCTGACGATGTGCAAATTAGTCCAGTGAAATATGTCCTTGACGTTATAAGTCCCATACTAACCTACATATATAATCTTTGCCTTTCAACTGCAGTTTATCCAACAAAAATGCAAGTGGCTCGAGTGATTCCGCTATACAAAAAAAGGGTGATAACCGAGATGTTTCGAACTACCGCCCCATATCAATATTGCCTGTGTTTTCTAAAGGTCTGGAAAAAATCCTATTCAAACAATTTTCAAGTTTCTGCCACAAATATGATATAATCACAAAATCGCAGTATGGCTTCCAAAAACATCGGTCCACAGAACTGGCACTTCTTGATCAAAAAGAATACATTTTGCAAAACTTCGAGGATAAAAACTACGTTCTGGGGATTTTTGTTGACTTTACGCAGGCTTTTGACAACATTAATCACTCTATTCTTTTTGATAAATTACATCACTACGGTATCAGAGGACATGCACTTAATATGTTAATTAGTTATCTCTCTCACAGAAAACAATTTGTTCAAGTAAGGCATTTAATATCTAATCAGAAAGCAATAGTCGTACCTCAAGGAAGCGTACCTCAAGGAAGTATTCTTGGTCCCTTACTCTTTAATTTATACATCAATGATATAGTATGTATATCATCTGACCTGAAGTTTGTTATATATGCAGACGACACTAGTATATTTGTGCCTTCATCCTCTTGTGCTGACGCGTTCGTTAAAGGAAACATAGCCTTAAAAAAGTTGGAAGCTTGGACAGACAGTAATCAACTGAATATTAATACAAAAAAAACAAAAGCAGTAATTTTTCACCATAAGGGTAAGCAGCTATCTACCGATTACGATCTTCTGTTTAGAGGTACAAGGATTGAGGTCGTCGAAATAATAAAGGTATTGGGCGTTTTCTTTTCCAAGACGTTGCAATGGGATGACCACGTAAACCATATTTTGCAGAAATTATGTTCCATAACAGGTATACTCAGTCGAAATCGCTATGTCTTTCCAATGTCTGCAAAACTAGCCAATTATTATGCCTTATTTTCTTCTTACATGAACTATTCTCATTTAGTCTGGGGCACAACGACCGACAAAAACCTTAGTAGTCTTTTAAGGATGCAAAAAAAGGTTTTACGGATCATTAATAATTTGCCTAAGTTTTACTCAAGTAAATTTATCTTCAGAAATCTTAAGGTCATTCCAATAACTAAAATGTATCATTATAAACTCCTACGCGAATATAAACTCAGCATCAAGGAAAATCAAAGGCTGTTTTTGGACATATCGAACTTAGAATTAATAGGCAACGCGGCCTACAATACGAGGACAACAGACCGTTGGAAAGTGCCAAAATGCCGTACGAACTATGGGTTTCAGAGTCTTAGGAATAACCTGCCTCGATTACTAAATGAACATATTAAAGCGGGAACAGATATTTTAGGACTAAATTTCCGGAACCTGAAGGCGTTGTTTTATTAATTTGCATGTCCCTAATACACACCACACATTTCATAAACAAAACACCTTGTACAGATATTTAGCCACTGTTTCATTATGACTGCATGTCTTTATTTCCTGACCGTTCCATGAGCTTGTCGCCATACCTTTCATAAAAATGCCAAGTTATAATTTTGTTTGTCTCTGTATATTTCTGTATATTTTTTTCTGTACATTTCTTTCTGGATTGTGTTGCTTCGTTGCCGTCAATGCCAGGGGGGACCAAGATTTTCTTTTCAAGCCGTAAAGGAACGGCTTTTCTTCTTGGCCCCTTTCACAATGTGTACGCCATGTTGTGAAGAACAAATTTAAAAAAAATGAATGGATGAACTGCATAAAACTACTGTATTTATCTTCGATTGCAAGGAATTCTTGTACTATATGTTGTTGCAGAGTTTGTTTTCTATAGAACTGTGTAAGAATGAGATCACAGATTGCCGGGAAATTGTACCATGGTTGTATTGGATCTCGTCTCCAAGCAATGTCTGGTAATGTATCTACTAGGTTTTGGCACATCTCTTCAAAACGCAGGAGGTGTGACCTAATAGCGAGCGGTTTGTTGTTAAACAGTGTTCTCGATGGGCACTTTGTGACTATTGGGTAACATAGGTGTTTGGGCAGTGAACGGATTTTTAAATTGTATGAGCATGTGAGCAAGGTTCTTCTATCTGTAAGTGATGGTTCGTTGATTTCTACATAAAGACTATTTATGGGCGACGTCCTGTAAGCACCGGAGGAAAGACGCAAACCTAAATTACGTATTGGATTTAGTCGTTTCATGTACGAAGGTCTCTCTGACCCGTTAACTATGCATCCGTAGTATAAGGTAGAGTGTACCACGGAGCAATAAATAAGTAAAAATATGTCCTGTCAGCACCCCAACGTTTACGTGACAGTACTTTGAGTATATTTAGGGATCCCGAGGCTTTCTTTTTTAGTGCGTTTTTGTGAGGCGGGAAGTTGAGCTTTTTTTGAAAAGTTATTCCTATAAATTTATGCTCATTTTTGACGGGTATCTGTGTTCAGTTCAGATGTATAAATGGGTCGGCTTGTATACTTCGTTTCAGCGAGAAAAAGATGGCAACTGTTTTCTGTGTGGAAAACTGGAAACCGTTCTGATCTTCCCATGTCACTAGTTTATTCATCGTCAACTGTAATTGTCTCTCATATGTTGTTACGTTTGAGGATGTGCAGGCTATTTGAAGATCATCAGCGTACACTGAATACAGGATGAACTTTTGGGTTATTTTACTTACGGAATTCATCTTTACGAAGAAAAAAAGTTGTGCTTAAAATACACCCCTGTGGAACCGTGTTCTCTTGAACGAAGCTCCTGGACAGGGTTGATTTGAGGCGTACTTGAAATGAGCGGTCGGAAAGAAAATCACTGAGGCCGTTTAACATCCTACCGCGGATACCTAGGTCACCCAGGTCGCGGAGGATCCCAAACCTCCAGGTTGTATCATACGCTTTCTCCATATCGAAGAAAACGGCAAGACAGTGCTGTTTGTGTATAAAAGCTTCTCTTATTGTGTTTTCGAGGCGAACTAAATAGTCTGTTGTTGAGCATCCCTTCTTATAACCGCATTCATGGACATCAAGAAGTTCGCGGGATTCAAGAACAAATGTTAACATTATATTAAGGACACTTTCAAAAGATTTCGCGATACAGCTTGTGAGGGCTATCGGCCTTTTGATACTTGGGGAAGTCGGTGGTTTTCCAGGTTTGAGGAATGACACTATGACAGCTTTCTTCCAATTCTTAGGTATTTTACTTCTGTGAATATTTTGCTAAAGGAATTCAAGAGTGCCTCTAGGGCAGGCCGGGAAAGATGGGCAAGCATTTGATAGTGTATCTGGTCGGGTCCTGGAGCAGTTTTTTTTTTTGCCGGCAGACAGTACAGTATTGATTTCTTGGAGAGTGATTAAATTGCAGTATGGTTGGTTTGCACCTCCACTTTTTGGAACTCTTTTTTTTTCAGCAATACTTCTGTATTTCAGGAATGACTGCGTATAGTGAGATGAACTAGAAACTGTAGCGAAATATTCCCCCAAAATGTTAGCCTGTTACCCTATGCTTGTTTGTATGCCAGGTGTTGCTAAAAGAAGAATCGTGAACGGTGAGAAGTTGCCATTTAATTTCCGAACCTGTTCCTACATTTTTCATGTTATTTGACAGCTTATAGATGAAATGTAACTCTGCCATGAGCCTTTCTCTGCTCTACGGCGGACTTACCCAGCTTTTGCTCTTGCCTTTTTAAAACGTACGAGGTTCTCATGTCTAGGGTATCTGAAAAATTTGCCCCAAGCTCTACTTTGTTGTTTTTTGCTTCCATGCATTCCTTTGTCCACCACACTGTGTTTTTGCGGCACCACTCCTGAAGACTGAGGAATATAGCTAAGTGTGCGGCAGTAATTACAGAATTCGTGAACATTTCGTTTGTCTCATCGATGCTGAGCATTTCTAAAGCTATATCTTCTAAATTGGCTTGTGCTCTAAAAATTTCCCAGTCTGCTAAATGCAGCTTCCAACGTCGTGGTTTAGTTGGGATTCATGATTTGGGCCAGCATGAACTTTGGGACACAAACGAAGAGAGACACATGGAACACGGAACACACTGCTGCGTGTTCCATGTGTCTCTCTTTGTTTGTGTCCCAAAGTTCATGCTGGCCCAAATCATGGATTCATACCAACTGGCCCAGAAAAATGCCATTTTAGTTGGGATGATTTTTGGTGCAGATGTCAAACTTATTAACACAGGAAGGTGATCGCTGCCATATGGGTTGTCGATAAAGTCTCTTTTAAAATTGTTAAAAACAGATGGTGAACTAAAAGACAAATCTAAACATCTCATATTGCCCGAGGTTGGAGAGCAGCACGTGGCCTTTTCCGTGTTTAAAAGACATATATTGTTTGTGAGGATAAAATCTTCGATTGTTTGCCCCCTATAGTCGCAGCGCTCGCTTCCCCAAAAAGTGGAGTGGGCGTTAAAATCCCCAAATACCAGACATGGCTCTGGAAGTTCATCTATCAGTTCTTGTGGATCAAGGATTGTTTATGTAATATGTGGAGGAATGTATACGGAACAGATTGTTAGTGTTTTATAGCTGACGATGCTGACTGCAACCGCTTCAAGTTTTGTAATGAGCTTGATTTCTTGAGCAGGGATGCTGCTTTGATCGACAATCGTGACCCTTCCAGAGAGTCGATTTGCCTGCTCTCGATCGCGTCTGAAAGTTTTATAATGTTTCAGGATATGCACGTGTTGTGGACTAAGATTGATCTCCTGAAGACATAAAACTATAGGTATCATGGACCCTATGATATGTGTTATGTCACTGTAATTCCGCATAAGTCCTCTACAATTCCACTTAATTAAAATGCCATGTTTGCTTTTTTGAGAGAAAACGAAAGGGGATTTACTTAGATGGTGGGCCCGTTATGAAGCACCTGTCTTTTTTTCGCTCAAGAGAGCTGTTACGCCGCTGCAAAGCGGGCGGACTGGGAGTTATATCCATCACCTCGCTAGAGGTGCTGGAGGATCGCGCAGCCGCGGTTGTGTTAGTTTCAGGCCTCTCCCGACAGGGGGAAGTCCTGCGGGAAGCCGACCCATGGACCGGCGCTCCCTGCTTTGAGGGTGGCAGAGCAGCCTTCGCTGTCCCTGCCGGGGGGCGTGGATGGCCCTGCCATCGGCTCGGTGGAGGCGGCTTCGGCAGGTGCCGGAGTGCTGTGGGGTGCTACGCCCCTGCGCACCACATCAGCGAAGTTGGGTTTCGCTGTCAATGCGAATGTATTGGTGAGAGCAAATCGCCTCCTCGCTTCTTTAAATGAAATATTTTCTTTGGTCTTTATGCTGATTATTTCCTTTTCCTTTTTCCAGGACGCACATGCTCTGGAGTACGCAGCGTGGTGTCCTTCGCAGTTTGCGCAGCATACTGCTTCGTCACATTCCTCAGAATGAGGGTCCTTCGAAGCGCATTTCGCGCAAGTTTTTCTGCCGCGGGAACATTGTGAGCCGTGGCCAAACTTTTGGCAATTGAAAGATCGGCCGAGATTTGGTATGTAGTGTCTGACGTTGAACTTCAGATATCCAACTTCGATAGTTTCGGGCAAGGTGCTGGTGTTAAATGTAAGGACCATCAGTTTAGTATCTATTTCCTTGGCGTCCTTGCGGATTTTGATTTTGTGAACGTAAATTACATTTGGTCAGATAGTCCTTGAAGCATTTCGGCTTCTGTCAGATGAATAAAGCCAGTTTCAGAGACTACGCCTCGGTCTGTGTTGAGAGATCGGTGGGGGGTCTCATAGACAGAGATGTCCCCTATAGACGCAATGTTTAAAAGTTTGGAACACTGTATGCTGTCATGTAATTCAAGCAGTAAGTCACCGTTGGCCATTTTTGGGAACTTGTAGCCGAGGCCCAAGGTATCGGTTATGCATTTGGACACGAGAAAAGGGGATATTATACGAGCTTGCTTTTCTTCACATTGACTGTGTAGGACATAGAACCTGGTGAATGTCGGTTTCTTTTTGACAAAAAAATCTGCTTCGTTCCACCCTCTATTGAGATAACGATCTGGCTTTGAAAGGGGGAGCCATAAAAAATGTAGTTATTCGGTCATGGTGCCAGCCACCCACCACGGAGTCCAACAAGGAGACGGGACAGGAACTTGAAAACAAGTCCTGCCCTGGCCAGCTGTACACCCCAACTTTAACCAAATATGACGCAACTCAACTCAGGGTAGCTATTCACACAAAGTTAACCCTCCCCGCCAGGAAAAAAGGAAAAACCAAGAAGTGAGTAGGATAGAGGAGAGTTGTGAGAAAGAGATAGGAAAGAGAAAGATGAAGGGGAGGATAAGAAAAGGCGACTGCCGATTTCCCCCGCGAGGGTCAGGATGGAGGTGCCGTCTACAGGAAGCAGGGGCCAAAGTGGTGTGTTGCCTCCTCCGAGGGGCCTTAAAGGTCCAAACGCTCGAGATCGGCTCAACCACCAGGAACCCCTTTTCCCCAGACACGGCAATGCCACGCACGGCTAGGCGCGGGTGCTTGAGTCCGTGGTGATGCACAGTTCACCATCATCCCCTTGCGGGGATGTCCCTGCGGATGCTCGGGAGCCCGTGATGTCGCCACTCACCAACGCCTGCAAGCTGTAGACACCCCCCTGCGTGGGACCATGATGAGTTGAAGTGGTCTAAGAAAACACGTCGAGCCTCCTGACCAAGGTTTGGAAGTGCAGAGTATGTTATCCCTCGGGCCCGGCGATAACGACCGTCTGCAACCTGCCATGGCGGCGTCTAGTTCTTACACCGAAAAAAGAAGGTTCATTCGCGTATTCCTAGATCTAGGCATTTCTCAGAAATTCAGAGTTGTGTATGGGTTCCTGGGACCTGCTATTCTTGCGCAAAAGTGTTCAACAATCGCAGCTTCGCTACGTCCTTGGTGAAGTGCGATAGACTTGAATGGTTGTAGCTGCTGAGGAGATATTCGTAGACCCCGCACCACACTCCAGATGCGTGAGAGGGGCTTTCGGGGATCCACTCATTCACAAAATGCCTTCCAGCGATCAGCCTGCAAGATTTGAATTGTGCGCTGGATTTGCTTCTGCGTGCGCCTTGCATCCCTTAAGTCGAGCAGGGACTTTGTGCGCCTGTATCTTCTTTATGCTCTTCGTCGAAGTGATCGGAGGCGCCACAGCTCTACATTGAAGTCTGTGAACTTCAGAATTAGAGTGAAGAAGCATCTCGCGTTTTCCATAGCCTCCTTGATGCGCTGTTCAATGCTTGTTGTAATGACTTCTCTGGTGTCGTCTTCCATAAGGGTTTTAAACATAGACCAGCCTATGCATTGCAAACGTTTGGCAGATCTGCATCCCGCGAGACCAGGAACAATAATATATATGGCGATGTGATCACTTCTGCGCGTTGCTACATCGGCAAACCACCGGACGCGTCTCGGAAGGCACCGAGACACAAACGCCAACTGCAGACACCTGCTGTAAAGCGGCCCGAGAATGTACGTTGGAGGGCGGTCGTTAAGGCATTGTAGGTCGTGGTCAGAGGCGAAACAGACAAGGCTTATTCCCTTCGAATTCCTCCGTATGCCTCCCCACATGACGTGATAGGCATTAAAGTCACCAGTGACAATCCAAATCCCAGGTGTTAGAGCCAGCAAGTCCCTCAGCCTGTCGGCGTGAAACCGTGTTGTTGGAGATAAGTACGCGCCCACAAGCGTCAGGGTGCGCCTTTTCACCGTTAGACAGACGTACAGGTTATGGTTTTGAGGGGGAACCGTATGGTGCATATAAGTAAGCTCCCTTCGAATGCAGACGATGACCTTGCTGTTTCTCTTGTGCGTGGAGCATGAAAACTCTTCATAGCAAGAAACGGATTGTATTTTGTAACTTCGGCTCACAAATCACAAGGATTAGAAATCTGTATTTTTAGATGGGTTCGCGAAAGGCCGAAACAAGGCAATTGAGTCCACGGGCATTCCATTGGAAAATGGATGCTTCTCTGACTTGGATTTCAAATGGTAATGCTATATGAGCCACTCCCCTGCCAAAGCCGGTAAGTCGGAAGCCCTTCTTACGTAGCCTTCTATTTCCGAGGTGTGTCTCGTTGATGTTTTGTAGCTAGCTGGCCCGCTCTGTGTATTAATTGCAACAGTTATAAATAGCATATGAGTGTTAACGCTTTGTCGTCCCCTCGCTCTGTTTCCCTCGAGCAGGAACCCCCCCCCGCGGTTAGCGAGCGGGAACGCTGCATCCGCGGAGTGGGAGTGCGGGCGGGGCGAAAGGTTTTGTCCCCCCATATTTCCACACACTATAAATCTGCATTCTAAGAATTATATCGAAAGCATTTTATGTGTAAATGTCAATGAAAAAACTGGCGAAGTGTTTTCTAAAAATTTAATTTTTTTTATTATTTTTGAGCAGTGCCTGGTTTCTCGTATTTTCTAAATGTTCAAACTGCCCTCACCTCGTGAATAAATTCTTTAAGGCAAAAAAATTTCGGGCTTTGATTGCGCACAATAGGATAAGCTTCCATGAAATTTTTTGAATAAATTGTAGATGGTCGAGCGCAACGTCTGGGACGTTTGGCCTGGAATGACCCAAAAGCACTCGCTTCGATCGCATTCACTTTCACTAAGCGGACACTTGTTAGTGTGCTATGCAGCTTATGCAAGCTCAGGAAATTCAACTTGAGCAGCTGTTACTTGCCGCGGTCCGTGGTGTCTTCGCAATAATTAGCAATGCAATAATTATGAAGCAACCACAAACTGCTCTAAATGATTCGTGACATCGCCACCTTGTCGGTTTGATGAACCTTCGACGACGCACATCTAGCATTCAACGGCGCGGCTTGCATAGGTCGTTCAAATTGACGCACATTATGCATTCAGGATTCAAAGAAGCGGCTTTATGCCCTTGGAGCCCCTTGTTTACTATGACATGAGAGGATAGGATAGGATACACTTTATTGTTCCAACAAGGTCTTTCGGTCAGACAGAGGCCTTCATCTTCAAGCAGATGTCTCCCTCCGTCTTGCAGAGGTCGGCGCCCCTATTCCAGGGTACTACAATGACATGAAAGTACCCGGACCCCACTAATGTTGGGCCCCTATGAAGCAGCAATTTTTGCTGTCGACGGAAGTGACGTCATGCTACGTGATCGTACTCCTGGCCATCGTCTGTTCGAGTGTCCCGGTAGCGTATTGCAATTACGCTACCGGGACGTTGCGCACTCAAGAGACAAAGTAATATGCCCTTCTCACCATGTACAAAAACATTCTTCTTTAAGCTACACGCTGACATAATACCTTTAGGAACATGGCTACAGAAAGAGGGTGTTTTCGTGTCTGCGGTTAACTGCCGCCTTTGTGACGCTCCTGAAACGATTGAGCATGGTTTCATCAATTGTAAAAATACATTACACTTCCAGGACATCATGCAACGGACATTGAAAAAAAAAAGACTTAATTTGACGGCACATTCTGTAGGATTGCTCAAAGCGCTACCAATTGTTGATGCACCCTTAGACATGTTAATTTTAATTAGATTACACAGCCGGTAGAAAGCGCGCATAATGGACGGACATTGTGAATAAGTTAGTTCCGCTAAAGACCATTTCTGTAGAATGATTGTACACTTAAGAGAATCGTATGACCAGAACGAGTCTGAACCTGAGTGGCACTTACTCTTAGTCTTTTGTTGTTCATTGCCTTTTTTCTAGTTCTTTGTTGCTTAGATGTGTCGTGTTATTTGCTATTAGCTACAAAAAATGAATTTTATTGTGCTTCCTTCCTTATGTGTGTTGATTTGCCACAGTTTTCTTAATGTTTGGAGATAGCTCACGTACATACAACATCGCATCATTGTAATAAATACAATGTTGCAGAAAAAAGCCGTCTTGGCAGAGTGGAAGCGATTGGTTCGTGTAGTTCGATTCTTTCGTAGGCCGTGTTTTTTTTTTCATTACTTTTATTCAATTCGTGCGAACACGCTCTGTCCACAGCTTCTGTCCATAACTCCCGTCCGCAGTACCCGTCCACAGCTTCCAGTGACATCACTCATTTGACAAGAATTGCTTTCACATTAAAAACCAGCAAAGGCCAGAGTCCCCTTGCACAAATGTGTGAGCGGCCAGAGAACCCACCAATGACAGGCTTGTGTGGCGCAGCACTTTAAAGCGCTTCTAGAATTGTTGAAGCAGTCAATCCAGCTGGTCAGCAGGATGAAGTGTGTTAAAAAGGTCTACGTATGCACGAATATTAGTCCATGCACAATCAACACACTTCTCTGGTTAGCAACGTGTGTTCTAGGCCAGTTGGTGATCCATATTATAAAAAGGTGCTTCGGCGCGGCAAACAGATACTACGGAAGGAAATACGCTTAGTGTTTTCTTCCGATGCCATCGTCCCTGTGTACCGTACCGAAGCATTTTTCAGTAATTAATCCAGGCTGAAATAAACAACGCCGACAGCAGTTCACAAATCAACCCCGAAGTTGCGCTTATTTGCAGAGCAGTTTATCAACTCGTTCATCACTGAAACAGCATGATCGATGCACACGGAGGCAGAAAAGGCGCATGAGCGAAAAGGTGCAATGCTTTCGTGAATGAGACAACTAGAAGTTTCCCCAGCAGCCATCATTATTTACGGCATAAGCAATGTAAAATTTGGTCACCCTCACTTGAAAAGGAAAGGTAAATGCTTGCAACTTCATGCGCAGAAAGATCGGTCGCAAGATGAATATTTTCTGCTACTCTGACTGGGGAAGGGGAAGAGAACTAGGATCGTGATGAGTGAGTATGTGGTCAAAAGACTTAAGTCGGAATTGCAATCGCGAGTAGAGGTCTGTGTCACTTAAAAAACGTCTGAACAGTCTCTCACTAATGTGCGCAACAAATGGAAACAAAACGTTGCTTCTGTCCCTCGATCGTGAAGCCAAAAACGCAACACAGGTTTGACCTGACGTGAAATGATGAACGCTGTTCACAGCCTAAACAAATTGTAAATGTTAATTTTACGGCACAAAAGCACGATTACTGTACCTGCGCATTCTTTACGGTAGCCTTATTTGTTGCAGGGCAGTTACTGCAGCCTTCGGGTCTCAAATTAATTGCGTGCGTAGCTGGATAACTACACCAGCACAAAGCGCACAAAAAAGCAGTGAAAACTACAGCAGTAAAAACGAAACTAAGCAATAAAAAATTCAATCCGTAGCACAGTCAGCAAGCCACAAGATGTCAGTCCGAAACCGCTGTCTTCCCGCCATGGCTAGAGCGTGAATTGTGGATGGAGTGCAGAGTCGCCAGCTTTCCGTGTAGTAAGTAAATCTCGTGATTACGGACCATCGGCTGTTGATTTCTCTGAACGGAGTGACTGTGGTGCCTTATAGAGTGTTAGAGTGCTCATATATAACTATATTTTGATACGCGGCAATTAAAACATTCATATTTTCTGCGTTTTAACTGTGGCGATGTTTTTATATCATAAGATATATCTTATTTACACTCCGGCTCCAGCAGCTCTGCTTAAAGGGGCTCTGAAATGCCTTCCGAGGAGAGCACAATAACTCACTTAATCACTGCACTGTGTCGCCATGAAAACCAGAGCCAAATAATACTCTTCTAAACGCAGCAGACGACCAAGAATCACGCGTCAAAGTTGGCGAGTCCTTCCCGGCGACTTTTTCATTCTCGCACCCTCCTTCGTCACCCTCATCTGCGTAGACAAGGTGAGAGGTGGCCATTGGTTAGACTCTTTCAGACGTCAGGCAGCTGCCGTGGTCGGGGACAATAAGCCGCTTAGCTGCGGCTAGTTGGGAAGCTTAGCTCCCGGGGTGGGGGTGGGGGATGTTGGCGAAGGAGCGCCTACCTTCCGGCTTGCAAAAAGTCACGAGAGGAGAATGAAAGGCGCGAAGACGGTGAAATTCAAATTTTAAATACAGAAAACTCAGCTTCTACAAAGTGCTTTTAAAAAATTCTTGCTGGACACTATTCGTGAAGCGGCGTGCTTCAATATCCCAGTCATGTCGCAACTTTATTAGAGCCGCCTTCACAGCCCCTTTAATGTGTTAGCATTGATGGTACATAAGAGAGAGATCTACTACTAAAGAGTGGACGATCCTTATCTTCAGGTAGGCGTGGAACCTTTCAGCCCCAGAGGAGAAACGAAAGGAGATACCGTGCCTCAAGGGGAAAAGGCACTGCTCCTTCATCATATCCGCGCCTTCGCCAAGGCGCCGTTCCGTCCAAGTTTCAAGGCTGTCCACATATTTCTCAACTGACCAAGGTTTCCGCACTTATGGCCGCTAACGATCGAGTGAACTAGCGCTGAGGCATATGTGCTGTAGCAACAACACATTATTGAAATATTGCAGCTCTATAGGATGCATAACAGAGTTGCTCCTGCGAGAGTTACATTAGAACAAAGAAAGACGCAGATGATGAACAGCTGCGCTACCTCTGTAGCTAATTCGTTCTGGAGTGCTGTATATCGTTTTATTCTCTAAGTTAGCACCAGAATGTGAGCATCGGCGCTGAGCATCAAAGCAGCTTGCCGACAGCAAAAGAAAGCCTTCTCATGCCACGGACAAATGTTAATCGTTGCAAGATTTGCTTTTTAGGGGTTTAACGTCCCAAAGCGGCTCAATCCATTAGGGACGCAGTTGTGGAGCGCTCCAGAAATTTCGGCCACCAGTTGTAAAAGTCGCTGCTTTACAACTACTGTTTTTTAAGTCTGGCTCTTGTAGAACAATTGGGAAAGTACCTCATCTAATGTTTACTTATTGGCGATATTTTCGAGAGCTACTTCAAAATTGTCTGAAGAAGACAATGAAAATCCACTGCAGGAATCGTGCCTGTAAGAAAGGCCTGCCGCCGGTGTTCACTTCGGTTATTTTACAACTAGTAGGACGTTGCGAGGAGTTGATCCTACCATGGGAATAATCTAGAAGATCGCAGATACGTTACTGTTCAAAATTCTGCAAGTGAAACAGGCTCACAAGAGATAAAATGTCATTTATTGACCACGTCGGCAAACGCAGCAATCCATGTTCGGATTTACTAATTCAGTTCCACAGCATCGCGTAATTCATATCGAAAAATCTTTGGTACAAGAACAATGAGGTCTTGATGCTTATAATCGCAGCCGTTACAGGTCAGAAAACAAGTATAGAAAACATGCCGCATAATTAAACATCTTTTTATACTTGGACTGTTTGCTTCTGAAGAAACCAGCCATGAAAGTCGCCTGGGATAGAAGACGGGAGATCAAACTTGGCCAGGGCTAACTCTTCGAAACTTTTCCCGTCTATGACCGCTAGAGTCAACTTTCTTTCGTCCTCCACACAAACCAGAGAGCTGAGGATGACGCCGTCGTCTTCATCAAGGGCCCCTGGACGAGAAACGAAGACGGGTTCTGAGGGATACCACCCTTCCTTCTCCCAGCGGAGCCAGTCGCCAGTGCAGACGTCCAGCTTGGAAAGAAAAGGCCTGTGCTCCTCTCCATCCACATGGCTTATGTTGTAGCAGAACCGGTACTCTCTCCCATTGCGACTTTGGTTGACACGTGGGAGCTCACTTCGAAGCTTGCCATTCGCCAATTCTTGCGGTTCTAAGTAGACCCGCTCACCCTGTACTCGATTCAGAGGCAATACGAAGCGTCGCATGAAGCCAAATTTCCAAGGTACAGGATTTTTTTCCGTAAAATCCAGGCTCCTGATGATGCTGTCATCGAAGAAGCAGATTAAATCTACAACAAGGTCGTCGTCCCGTTCGAAGGCGTTGATGTGGTGGAAGGTGAAAAATGGAGAGGCCTCGAACACGGCGGGGTGAAGTTCGCCGGTGTTTTTGTTCATCACGTGAAATTGGACATTTCTGTTTGAATCGAAGTTCAGAGCATGCATGAACGCTGTGTAACCTAGAAGCCTGGATCGAAGCATGACCGGTACGCTGAGAACCAGGGACTGCTCTAGCACCACTACCCATTTCTCTGTCATCGCGAAGCTGTGGATGTAGGGCACTGACATGCGTGACCCGAGCGGTATCTTTCCCACCGCTCTCATGCCGTCCACCGAGCTCTCCCCGTTGTCCCTGCCAGGGGGACAGTGAATCAGCACGAAACAAGGGCGTGCTTCCATCTGCGTGCCAATGTTGTACGTGGCGCCGTCAACCGGGTCCAGATGTGGGTGCGCGGTGGCGGTGTGCACGGCCACCAGGTCTCTCAAATTCTTCCTCTCTAGAGTCTCCAGCGTAGTGGGATCTACTTGGTACATATACGGCGTCTCTGTCATTGCGTAAACCTCGTCTCCAATGGGCATCACGTTAACGAGGGCGTTGTCCGTTAGCTCCGGGGAGAAAAACGTTGCCAGCCGCTCGAATACGGTGGCACAAGGGTCTGGATGCGCAATGGTTCCGAATTCGGAGACGACGATCCTGTTAGCTCTCCGATTGCGGACGTATGTCTGGCTCTGAAGAAAGCGATTCTGGTACGAAACTTGACCATTTTCGATCCTGAATTGTCTAACAAGAGCAAGACCGTCAAACACGTGGTTGTAGTGGTCGGGACCGACTGAGGACAATCCTGGGCCATTTCGCACAAGCCTACCTTGCAGCCAAGCCGGTACCTCTCCTTGCACCGCACCTGTCACCGGTTCCGATATCTCGGGATCGCACGAACGTCCAAAGAACATTCTCAGATCAAGCCCTGGAGGTGATGAGACTTCTCGGCTGGATTCCATCGCCGACACTACTCTGCTAGTAATGAAAGATCGTTCGGTGGTGAGAGCATTAGTGTTGCGACGTATCGTATCTTAAAGGAGAGGGTGTGTTACAGATAAAGTGGATGCCTGATTCTAGGAATCGCAGGCCGCACTTCAAAAGCGGACGCCTCGTGAGGCTCGGAGAATGCTTATCGGTCACCTATCGGACAAGCAAGAAACTGCTACGCCCAAAACAAAAGCGAGGGGAACGCACACGCTCGCTCTGTCATATGAAAGCCAATGAGAGGAATACAATCCGCCTTGCCGCCAGTTTGTCTGTAGTGGATACGCTGCTCTTTTGAAGGGTCTTGATGCCCCGTTTGCTACCACGAACCACCGCGTTGGGGCTCAGTCGTTAGAGCACGCAGCTACTGAGCTGCAGAACACGGCCACCATTCCGGTCGATGTTCTATGGAGTCGTAAACGCAAAGACGTCCGTGTGCTGTGCGATGTCAGCCCACGTTGAAGATCGCCATATGGTCAGTTTGTTTTTTATGTCGAAAGGGGAGATAATCCAAATTGCGCTACGGCACAAGGTATTATTTGACTATGCAAGGTGGGGCCATAGACCCATTTACCAAGCTTTTCACCCAAGGAAACACGAGCACCAGACTACGATAAATCTTGTACCCACTGAATAAATGCTGGGTACTCGGCGGCCCAGGGTATCGAACTCAGCACCACCCACATACGAAACAGATAATAAAATGACCAGGCCGTCACTGCGGCCATGTTGATGAAATTTAACCGGTGATATCCACTACGGCGCCTCTCATATCTCGCGTGCAGCTTAGGAACGGAAAACTACAGAATTTATATTTTCCTTTTCCCCTCCGCCATGTGGCTGGTAAAATACGTGTGCAACGCACATTCCTGCAGAAGGTAGAGGCTCCCTTTCTAAAGGTGATTTGGATTCGACAATATGGATCTGAATGCATTACTTTTTACGGACCTAGTCTTACCCAACTGACGAGAATACGACACTTAATGCTAAACTAATGAATCATCACGCGACAGAGTGCGCACACACGACTGTCGTGGATAGCGACCGATAGGGCATAGGTGGCGAATTGACGCACTTTGCCTTTCTCACCAAAAGGATATCTGAGTACCACTAATAAGTGTCCTTCATCTGCGATGCCGTCCCTTTCTGTCTTATGCATTACCTGCCGGCGGGAAATCAGAAGAGTACAGGTTCAGAGCGCATCTCCCGCAACTTAAGCATAGGTTTGCCTGCAATGCGTAACCGCATTGAAAGGAAAGTATAATTTCTCAAAAGCCCGGCGCCCGGTGAATGAAGCCGAAGCCTCGGCAAAGGAGTGAGAGTAAAAAAGGAATTCGCAGGAAGTAAAAAAAATAGGCTGACCGTGGGCTCACGGCAACGAGCGGGACTGGAACCGGCGGCGGCGCAAACAGAGAGCTTCGCTTCCCGCTACTCTACGTCACGCGGTCATCGACAAAGCAGGTCGGACCGCATTTCTGACAGCCTATCTCTAGCCTTGCTTACCGGAGCCCGACATTGCGGGTAGAGTCGGGGCGCGAGATGTCGGGCAGGCCCAGCCCGACCTGACCACGTTTATATGAACCCGTTTTCTGTCGAGCAGAGATAGCCGCTACCTCTAACGTCGAGAAAGCGAACCACGCACGCACACTGACGGCCGGGCTCGAGTAGTGGCGGCGGCACACACTTTGCACGGCCTGCGCACTGCGGGTATTCCTTTCTGCCTTCGCAGCGCGATCGTGGCGCTGCGACCCTACCGGTCCTCAGGAGGTGGAATGGCCGCTAGCATGTGAAATAATGCGGCGCGTCGGCGCTTTCGCTCGCTGATCGCGTTTTTGAAGCGCTGCAAACTTTTTTCAATCTATGCAGGCTAGTATGTATACACAATCCGCAGGCCTACACATGCCTTGCGCACTGATGTATTAGAGTTGCATATTGTTTATTTCCAAAAGTAATGTGAATTTGTACCGCCTAGTAATATCCTGCCGCATACCTTAACTATACTGTACTCATTTTTATGATCGCAACAGATAATGGTCACTATTCTCAAAGGGCGTACGCTGCCCGTTCGACTACTATAATTGAAGCTAGCTGGCAGAGAAAGAAGCAGCCATAAACACGACCCAAACAAGAAGAAAATTAGCCCTGTTATCATACAGGTATATTGACCAAGAGGCTTCGAGATTAAACAAATACGCCTTCCCAAGTGTAATAAGTTCTCCTGCAATTGAGCACCCTTACCTTAAAAATCACCGTTTATTTCACTCTACTTAAATTTAACTCCTGGGAATGCACTCCTACTTAATTACTACTTAAATTACTAACTAAACTACTTCCATCTGGTTTTGGGAACATCAAAAAAAAACTTCAATTGATTATTTCTCTTACAGAAAAAAGGCAATAAGGCACAACAAGGTGATGGTTCGGGCTAGTGGGTATGCGTTATGATCCATAGCGCAGCAACAAAACAGGGGACAAACACAAGGGTCATTGTCGCTGACAAAGAAAGATATGGCATTTTTAGCCTCGGAGCAGTATGCCAACCGATGAAATGTATTGCATGTGATTTTTAAGCTTTGTTCACAAAGTATCTTGTCTAATCTGACTGGTATCATTCGTTACTTCTTGTATAAATTCTGTGTGCACCAAACAAAGCTGTAGTGGAAGTTAGCGCTTGTGTTTGTCCCCTGTTTTGTTGCTGCGCTATGGATCATAAATCAATAACGCACGTAGCCCACAGCCGTCCTACTTACCTTGAATATAAAATTATCTTAACATAATGCACGAATATCTATGTCAACATTGTTGAAAAAATTTTGAATATTGTGAGGCAGAAGAACGCACCAGCAAATTCACCTTTTTACTTCAGGTAGGCCGAAGCAGCAGCTACCGACTAGTCACAGCTTAGCAACACTTCGTCTTCTTCGCACGACCCGATGACCGATGATGATTACGCTGAGATGAAGATGAAGGTCACTCACAGTGCTTACAACATTCCCCCTCCCGAACGAAAGCGACCATCCTGGTCGCAAATTAAATCTTAAGGTCGGCGGTTAAAGGGTTTCAAGCGCGACACGTGCACAATCTCGGTGCCGCGACACCGACGATCGCGAACAGGCGATGCAGGTGTGATGAGATAGTTTACAGGGGAAGTTTGTTCCAGAACCGTGTACGGGCCAATAAAACGGCTCAGAAACTTTTCACACAGGCCGGGGATGCGAGTAGGTGTCCAGAGTAGCACTTCGTCTCCAGGGCGGAAAGACACTGAGCGATGAGTCGCATCATACGTGCTTTTCCTGGAAGCTTGAGTGGCTTCAGTTTGAAGGCGGGCACGATCACGGCAGTGGGCGATACGAGACACGAACTGTTCGTGGGAAGGCGCGGCAGAAGGAGTAGATGCTGTGAAGAAAGATGCTTCGAGGGAGAAGGTAGGATGGCGGGCATAAACAAGAAAAAACGGAGAGTAGGTGGTGGTTCGTTGAACGGCAGTGTTGTAGGCGAAGGTTACAAAGGGGAGTAAAGAGTCCCAGTTGTTGTGCTGAGGGTGAATGTAGGTGGATAGCATATCAGAAAGGGTGCGATGAAAGCGTTCTGTGAGGCCATTGGTCTGAGGGTGGTAAGGAGATGTAGTTTTATGCACCGTGCCTGAAGCATGAAGCACTGCGGCGAGGACGGTGGAGAGGAACGACTTGCCACGATCGCTAAGGAGGAGGCGAGGGGCGCCGTGGCGAAGAAGTATGGTGTGGAGGAAGAAGTTGGCGATTTCGGAAGCGGAGCCGGAAGGAAGTGCTGCGGTTTCAGCGTATCGGGTGAGGTGGTCAACGGCAGTAACGACCCAGCGGTTGCCAGCTGGAGTCAAGGGCAGGGGTCCATACAAGTCGATTCCGACGACTTCGAAAGGTGTGGAAGGACATGGGAGAGGTTGCAAGAGACCGGCAGGAGGCGACGTAGACCGCTTGCGTCGTTGACAAGGGATGCAAGACGCTACGTATTTTAATACTGAGGTTGAAAGGCCAGGCCAGAAGAAACGACGTTTGATGCGGTCATAGGTTTTGTGGTACCCAAGGTGACCTGCGGTGGGGTCGTCGTGGAAGGCTTGTAGAACTTGAGGACGCAGGGAAGAAGGAATTACGGGAACCCATGTGTGGCCCAGTGGGCTGTAGTTGTGCCAAAATAATGTGCCATCCTGTAACTTGAAATTTTTGAGCCGACGACGGAGACGGGCATTTGGAGGTCTAAGAACACCGCTGAGACTATCAATCAGCTTTTGACAGTAAGGGTCAGCACTCTGGTGGTGAGCAAGATTGCAGTGTATATCTGGCATGAGAGCAATAGAGGCGGCGCTCAAAGACTGCATAACTGTAGGGTTTAAATGGCTTGACTCCGTTGGGACAGGAGAGGAATGCGAGGACATGGGTTGCGACGGCAAAGCAATAGGGCAACGAGAGAGAGCGTCGGCGTCCTTGTGCTTCTTGCCCGATTTGTAAGTGACAGTAAAGTCGTACTCTTGAAGGCGGAGGATCCACCGCCCGAGACGACCGGACAGATTTTTCAAAGTGGATAACCAGCATAGGGCGTGGTGGTCAGTGACGACTGTGAAGTGACGGCCGTACAGGTAAGGACGAAACTTCTGAACAGCCCAGACGACGGCGAGACATTCTTGTTCGGTAATAGTGTAGTTTTGTTCCGCAGAAGTCAGAGTTCGGCTCGCATAGGCAACAACATTTTCTGTAGAGGTGTTTTGGCGTTGCAGAAGGACAGCGCCAATGCCATGGCTACTGGCGTCGGTGTGCAAAATTGTCGGTGCTTTATCATCAAAATGGCAGAGGACGGGACCCGAAGTCAGAGCACGCTTCAGAGTTTCAAATGCTTCTTCGCAAGCAGGAGACCAGATGAAAGGCGTGTCGTTGTGAAGAAGCGCATGTAAAGGTGAGGCAATAGAGGCGAAATTGCGGATGAATCTGCGGAAGTATGATGCCAAGCCGAGGAAACTGCGGAGATCTTTGACCCGAGTTGGACGGGGAAAGTGCAGCGCAGCAGCGATTTTTTCAGGGTCAGGCTTAATTCCTTCGCTGCTTACGAGATGGCCAAGAACTTTAATGGATTTTGATGCAAAACGGCATTTCTTCGTGTTTAGCTGTAGGCCAGCGCTGGAAAGTGCTGTCAAAACTTCATCGAGACGAGTAAGGTGATCAGGAAATGACGAAGAAAAAATGACGATGTCATCTAAGTAACAGAGACATGTTTTCCACTTGAGGCCGCGGAGAACTGTGTCAATCATACGCTCGAATGTAGCAGGAGCGTTGCAGAGTCCAAAAGGCATTACATTGAATTCGTATAAACCGTCCGGTGTTGCAAAGGCGGTCTTCTCTTTATCATCTTCATTCATGGGGATCTGCCAGTAGCCTGATCTTAAGTCAAGGCTGGAGAAAAATTGGGCACCTTGCAAACAATCGAGGGCGTCGTCAATTCGAGGGAGGGGATACACATCCTTACGAGTTATTCTGTTTAGAGCACGGTAATCTACACAAAAACGAACCGAACCGTCTTTTTTTTGCACTAGCACAACAGGCGATGACCAGGAACTAGACGATGGGCGTATGATGTTGCGTGCAAGCATGTCAGCAACATTTTCCTGAATAACTTTGCGCTCGGTTGGAGAAACACGATAAGGCCGGCGTCTAACTATGCTTGATCCGTCGGTGAGTATGCGATGCGTTGCTGCAGCGGTTTGACCCAGTGTGCCGGAATTGACGTCGAACGAGTCTGCGTGCTTGTTCAATACAGCGAGCAATGCGTCTGTCTGGTCTGTTGTCAGGTCGGTGCTGATCGTGTGGCGAAGTGCTGCACTGAGCGAGGCAGGGGATGAATCAGAGCGATCGGAGGTGGAAATGGGAAGAAGTGTGACAGGCTGGGCGGAAGCAATTGATGCAACAGTAGAGTCGCGTCGCAGAAGAATGGGCTCTGATGTGGTGTTGAATGCGGCGAGAAGAGAAGAACCGCTGGAGAAGCGAAGAAGGGACACGATGATGATAATACCTCTTGACAGGAGACGAGGGCTGGGTGTAATCAGGACGTCGCCATCGGTGACGGCGTCAGAAGTCACAGATAGAATATCTTCGTTGCCCGGATAGAGGACGTGATCGGCAAGCATAACTACACGGGAAGAAAGTGGTTCTCTATCGGCAAGAATGTTGCATTCAGTGACTTCAATAGTGGGAGGGGAACACGTAATGACTGCTGAGGCGTTTTGGAGGAAATCCCAGCCGAAGATGAGTTGATGGACACAGGAGGATAGGACAGCAAACTCAATGAAGTGCAAGATGCCATCAATGGTGACTCGGGCTGTACACGCTCCACAAGGGTTAATATTCTGTCCATTTGCAGCACGTAAAGGAGGACCGGTATAAGGTGTGCGCACTTTTCGCAGTTTTAAACACAAGTCAAGTTTCATAATAGAAATAGCGGCGCCGGTATCAATTAAAGCTTCCAGTTCATGTCCCTCAAGGAATACAGTCAACATGTTTGATGGGAGCAGAGGAGGAATTGGAGCGACGACAGGCGGTGCAGTTTTACCTCCGGAAACTGCACAGGTTAGTTTTCCGTTTGGCGGGCAGAAGCTGAAGATGGAGGGCGAAGGGGCGACGAAGTCCGGCGAAAGGGTGACGGGGAGCGACGACGCGATGGCCGTGCTGTCCTAGACCGGTCAGGAGAAGTCGACGGGGAGGAAGAGGGACGGAGGTCATTATCGGTGTAGTACTGGCGAGGAGGAAGCTGGTAGGCGTCGTCACGTCGAACGTACCCATAGCTCGCACGCTCATCTCGCAGTCGTCGGCGACAAACGCGTGTTACATGGCCGCGGATTCCGCAGTAGAAACATACTGGACGAGGTGGGAGAGGCCGCCAATTACCATACACCGGTGGTCGCGGGGACAGGGCGGCGAGGCTGGGTGGGACGGGCGCGGGATGGACAGGAGGACAAGGAGGAGGAGCCGCAGTGACTTCAGCATACGTCGGAACGTAGGGAGGGGCTGGTGGTTCTGTAGCCATGGGACGATTGAGTGAAGTAAGCTCCTCCTTGATAATGCCACGCAACCCAGTAGATTGAGCAGGTGGGCGTGAGAAGGCAGGAACCGACGAAATATCATTGTGGAGCTCTTCCCGTATTATAGATCGTATGATGGTGCGCAGATCAGTTTCGGGAATTTGGCTCGGATCCCAGGTGTTGTTGAGGCGGCGCGACTGTAGATAGTCAAGTCGCTGGCAAGTGGCACGAATGTCTGCCACCGTGACGGGATTTTGGGCAGCTAGAGCTGCGTAGGCAAAAGAGCCAATTCCTTTTAAAATATGTCCGACACGTTCAGCCTCGACCATGCCATTGTTAACTCGCCGGCAAAGGGCGAGTACGTCCTCAATGTATGATGTGTATGTCTCTCCTGGAAGCTGCACACGGGTCTCTAGCTTCTTTTGAAAAGAGGTCGGACCAGCACCAACAGTTCCAAATATCTGGCGGATCTGTGTCGTGAATTGAGGCCAGTCAGGAATGGCGTCCTCATGGTTGAGGAACCACGTCTTAGCCACGTCACTCAGGTAGAATGAGACGTTGAGTAGCTTCATAGAAGCGTCCCAACCGTTAAAAGCGCTCACCCGATCGTACTGCTGTAGCCAGTCTTCGACGTCGTCACCGCGGAGACCGGCGAAAACCGGAGGGTCGCGCTGACGTGAGGTAACTGACCAAGTTGGGTGGGTCAAATGGTGCTGAGCAAGTGCACCTTGGGACGTCAGTGGTGCAGAGGTGGCATGGGCAGCCGTGGGATGCCCATCGGTACCTACAGGCGCCGGAACGGTGAGAGCAGGGGGATGTGACTGCGCCATGGCGGTTGACGTGCCGCCAAGAACACGACCGGAACGGAGCTCCAGGGGGTGCCGCGTTGAGGACGCTGGGATCAGGAGTCACCTCCACCACTTGTGAGGCAGAAGAACGCACCAGCAAATTCACCTTTTTACTTCAGGTAGGCCGAAGCAGCAGCTACCGACTAGTCACAGCTTAGCAACACTTCGTCTTCTTCGCACGACCCGATGACCGATGATGATTACGCTGAGATGAAGATGAAGGTCACTCACAGTGCTTACAATATTACAAAATGGTAAGGTACTAATATATGGAAATATTGAAGGTAACGAAAAACTAAAGGCGCAACAACTTTCTAGAAAGTACGGAGATATAGACTACTGTTGTATAGCCTCATTATGATTTACAAGAAAAAACTGTAAACAATCCGTATGGCAGTTAGGTAAACGCCGATTTAACCAAATAGGCTTAGAATGAACTGCAAACTGAATATATGAGGAGGAGAAAGAAAATCCAAGTTCGGTTAAATCTTTGGTGGTTTATAGCATACACCTACATACATTTTACATTCCAGTCTCACCTACGCCACATATGCAACTTGAATTCATTGCTTCCTACCGCATTCATTGTTAATAGCTTCCGACGCCGCATACATTTTGAGGAATGTCGTACATGTGATTCAGCTGGAGAGAAACCTAAAATTTGGACATGGTGAGTGTCCATTCACCAATTATCGCGTGCTTGCATTCGCTCCGCCATGGACAACCATCTGCAGTGCCCTTTCATTGAGAATGCGCTACAAGTGATGACCGTGCGAAATAAATTTACCAGAGTGCGAAACATGAGTTTAACGAATTTATCTCTGCAATATCTGCACTGTACCTCTCTTCTTTTCTGAAACTTGAATGTGACATCACTGAACTGATTTCATGAGCCTACTGAACTCGCCCGCTTTAAGAAATTATTTAAGGGCCGATCTGCTGCACCAAAGACGTTGTGCAGCGAAATTATTGGTTTGCTTCGGCATCTGCCGGTACTCTTTGAAGGTATCTAGGAAGGTGATATACGTATATGATTCATTATTATCCCAAGAATTCCACCAATTTGAGTGAACAACCGCCAATATTCTTGCGTGCGTACTTCCAGAGCTTGTTTGCTTTGGTAGGAACTGTCACCTGTGGTTAGCCACTACTGATTATGCGCGACAAGTGATTATCACGAGAACAATATCCCAGGCAGCAACAACCAGGAATGAGGGCCACACTTCAGTTCCACTATACAGCACAACATACAACTCGTATACACTCACCTCGGAACGGATATCATAGAGTCAAGCTCATATACCCATTATTAAGGGATGTTCCAAGAGTGATAGTGGCGAATGGCCAATAACCGAAGTTTTCTGATGAAATAATGGGGCTGTGCACACAATCTATGGTGAATACTACCTAGGAGATGTGATCGCAAAGTACTGCTAGTTGGAAAACATCTGTAGTCTAAAAACTGTGGGAAATGTTCTAGAAATCAGTGCTTTATATGTATTTGTAATGTTGTTCTATAGTTACGACTCTGACGTTATAATAACGTTTCGAAGATTATACTAAGACGATGTGTCTTTAGAGCGTTAACATAGCGTCTTCTATATAACACAGAATGTTATATGTTAACTTCGAACGTTACTGCAACACTGCAATGGAACATGTAACATCACTGCAACTTATATAACATTTTTAACACTCTGCTAATGTTCGGTGCTAATCGGAATTGATCACAGTATAAATCATGCCTTGGTCCCCCTAATACCTGCCCTATAGTCCTTTTCATTCTTGAAATGGGAGGGTGACTTGTCGGTATTTTTTAACAGCCTGCGCTATTTGAACAATTATCCTCTGTAGTTCTATCTCCATCACGTACATGCCTGTGTTGCTTCACTGCTTGTGTTTTTTTTTTCCGAGACGTCGATTGTCGTTAACCAGCGCTCGGAAGTGCAAAATCGGGCGCTCATCACCAGCGGCCACAGACGCGAGCGGCCCGTAAACGGTATGGTCACTACGTCCCTAGCGGACTCGCATAGACGAGTCCCCATTGACGCGCGCTCAGTGCGGAGGCCGTACGAAAGGTGGTGGTGGTGGTGGTTGCTACGAGGGGGGGGGGGGATACTGGTCCCGACGTATGTTGGCCCTTTGGGCATCACTTTTGGGGACGAGGGGAGGGGGGAACGTCACCGCCGTCATATCCGTGGAAGTCCTTGGCCGTTCAGGAGTTGCACCGCCGCAGCAATGCCGCGCCCGACAGGAAGGGGAGCCACGGTGCACTGGGAGTGTGTGCAAGCACCGGGCGGGAGGGAGGAGAGCCTCGGTGCACTGGGAGTGTGTGCAAACACAGGGCGGGAAGGAGGGGAGCCTCGGTACACTGGGAGTGTGTGCAAGCATCGGGCGGGAGGGAGGGGAGCCTCGGTGCACTGGGAGTATGTGCAAGCACTGGACGGGAGGGAGGAGAGCCTCGGTGCACTGGGAGTGTGCAAGCACCTGGCGGGTAGAGAGGAGCCTCGGTGCACTGGGAATGTATGAAAGAACCAGGCAGGGGGAACGAGCATCGGTCCACTCAGATCCATCGCCTCGTGCTGGACGCGGCGAAGGTTTAGAGGAAGATGCTGATGACAGCTCCTCAAAGAAGGCGAGGAGGACCCGATGCGCCAGGAGCTGGCTGCGAAATGGGAAGAGGAGGTCGTGCTCCGTGGTAGTTGGGACACCGTGTGCTCGGTATCCCGACTCGAGTCGTCGCCTGGAGGGATCATGGGTCCGGCACGCCAGCAGGAGGTGGCCAAGCGTCCCCGTGTCCCCGCAGGAGGGGCAGGCAGGAGACGGGGCCCTGCCGCAGGCGTACAACCTGGAGGGCGTCTACGTGCACCCGATGCGCAGACGCAAGAGGAGGGCTCGGTCCTGACTGGGCAGCTGGTCCGAGAGCCGGCGGAAGGGCTTGTAGATCGCAATCCTCCGGTCAGTGTGAAGGGCCCATACCATTTGCATGGGGAGGCGGCGGGCAAAGTCATGTTGAGTCAATGCAAAGGATACCGGGGACCCATCGGTGTGGACAGACTTGGCCAGGGCATCGCCCAGGTCGTTGCCTTCAATGCCGGAGTGGCCCGGCACCCAATGCAGGGAGATCTGGTGGCCCGCATCATGCAGGGTCTGCAGGCGGGCCCTTAGCAGAGAGGTAGTGGCCACGTTGTCATGAGGCATAGACAGCAACTGGAGGGCTGGCCGGGAATCACAGAGATCCGCGACTGGACAAGGTGGGATGGCCGCAATCAGGTCCGCTGCCAGGTGGAGTCCGGCCAGCTGAGCCGCAGTGGAACTCCCCAGGAAGGTCAGCCTGCACATCCTTGTCGCGTTCAGCTGCGGAGCCATGAGTGCCGCTGCCCCATGTCCTGTGGCTGATAGCACCAAGCCATCAGTGAAGAGAAGGGTGGACCCCTTCATCTCATCCAGGTGAGCAGCAGCGGTCTGATTGAGGGCCGCAGCTTGTGTGTGGCGCTTGGGCATGCCTCCGAAGTGCAGTGAGACCTGCAGGGGAGGACGCGTAGGTGGTGGGGGAGGACAGGATGGCTGGCGGTAGGGCCCAGGGACTCCATGTAGGCAGCGAGAGCGTGCCCATCTTGGAGTGGGGGCGTCCAGAGAGGCGTGCACGGAGGGCTCTGCCCTCAGGAACATGGTGGAGCCGGTCCGTGTGTGTGATGCCTCTCTGTAAGAAAAGGAGATTTAGTGAGAGCACCCCCACCTCCGCTAGGGTGGCTGCGATCTTGGAGCTCCGTGAGACTCCCAGGAGACGGCGGATCCATTTCCGCCGAGAGGTCTCGAGACGGCGGAGCCGGGCGGTCCTGAGAGTCACTAGAGGAAGGGAGTAGAGCACCACTGGTGTCCCAGCTGCCTCAAACAGCCGGATGGCCCAGGTAGAGGAACAGCTGTTCCCGCGTGCCAGGAGGCGCTCGCCTGCTCGGCCGACGTGGTCTAGGTGAAGGAGCAGGAGGGGCTTGTCAGCTGGGATTCAAGTGAGGCGATGGTCGATGCTGAGGTCGATGTACCTCACTTGCTGCCTCCTGGGGAGGTCGGTGCAATCAATCCGCAGGGTAAGGATTCGCGACGTGGCCCGTGCACGCGAAGAGTGCCTATGGCTTAGTGGCAGAGAGCACCAGGTCTCTGGACGCCAGGAAGCACTGCACCTCGTCGTGGGATCGCTGGAGGGCCTGCCTGGCAGAGGTATGTGCCTCCGGGAGGCCCGGACCCAGAGGGCGACGTCGTCGGCATACACGGAGCAGAAGACCGTGTGGCGAAGACACTGTTGGATGGCGGACAGGAGGCCGGCAATGACCAGGTTGAAGAGGAAGGGGCTGAGAACTGAGCCCTGAGGGACCTCGGTGGTGATGGGCCGCGGAGAGCTCAGGGTGTTCCCAACCTGAACCTGCATGGAGCGGTTGGAAACAAATGCGGTCACGAATTGAGGCAACCGCCCGGTCACTCCGAGTTCGTCCAGGGCCTGCTCGATGATGGAGTAGGGAAGGCTGTCGAAGGCTGCCTGGACGTCCAGGAGGACCAAGATGGCGACGTCCCCTTGCTGCTGGCCTCCTCCAAGCAGGAGACCACGTCGGCGATGAAATCTGCCGTGCAGCGGTGCCTCCGGAAGCCCGTCTGGAACTCGGAGAAGACACCGCAGGCGCTGGCCATCCAGAAGATGCGTTGAAGGGCCACGAACTCCATGGATTTGCAGGCCGCCGAGGTCAGCGAGACAGTCCGGTTGGAAGAAAGAGCCCTGAGGGGTTTCCTCGCCTTCCGGATTGGGACCACGATGGCCGTGGACCAGCTCTCTGGCAAAATCCCACTGTCCCAGGTACGAAAGAGCGCGCGCTCCCATCGAGACCGGCCGTGGGACACAAGATGAGGAGGAGGAACGCCCAGAAGAGTGCCTTTATGGCCAGCACCGCTTTCAGGGTGAAGACAACGCTCTCGGCGGGGGCATGTTGGGTCCCGCACTCCTGTTCGGCTGGATTCAGCGCATTGTGGAGACGCGCAGTTCCGAAGAGGAAATTGGAGCTGCTGCGTGGAACTCAGGAAATTTGGTATTCTATAAGACAGGGTGGTACCAGAGATTGTTTAAAGAATGAATCAGAGTTAATTTCTCTAAACTATATTTCGCAGCTAATCTGCCGAGAAAGTCGCCGCCTTATGAACAGTCGATACGATCATGTGTGTTGGTTCTGTTCTCTCCCGTTCCTTTTGCGCTGTGTTCCTTCATAATAACAATCTTACAACGTGCGTAGCATACTCCAGTGCATTATCTAGGCACGGATACTCTACATTTCAATGAATTTTGCAACAATCAGGATAACGTCTTTAGAGCTGCAGCTGCATATTAGCCAAAGCCAGCAAAAGCTTCTAGTTTACAATGAAATCAATGCGAGAAGGCGCCTTTTACGGCCGCTAATTTCAGTAATCATGAGGATGCAAAGTGAAGTGGTGCATTATTCCAGGCGACGAGTGTACCCCAGCAGTAGCTGCTCTGGAAAGGAAGATTCTCGCATGCCTTACCTGGCATAATTTGGAGTTAAATAAATTGTTCCAGCCGTATGGTATGACCTGCGATAGCCAATTTTTTCGGAACGCGTTGTCACTAGCAAAGCCAAATAGCCGGCGCATTTTATAAGTGTGGGCAGAGCACCCGCGGGAACAAAACAGTTCCTCATAGGTTGATCTCTGGCTGCTGCATCACACACATAACACGAGCTCACTTCAAGAAAAAGGGCGTGGCCCATTTTCGCCACGGTTTCGCAAGTGTCCTGCCTTCTTCGCCGCCGTTCTTCTTCGGATTAGAGGCGCCTCGTTGTTGTTGCGCGTTGCGGCCTTTCTTCTGCCGATTACTGCCGCCTCGGTACCATAGGTGAGCAACCTCATAAGGTTTATACATTGTGAGTTCGCCCTCATCCTCAAAATGACCTCAACCTCGCGTCATGAGGTCAGCTTGAGGCGAGGTCGGCGACGGCTCGAAATTTTGTGAGGGAAGTCAACAAATCAGATCTCAACCTCACGCGTAAGTTTGAGGTTGAGTGAGGTCGTCATTCAGTACAGTCGAAAGTTTGAGGTCGAGACTTTCTGCAGTTGCCACGTCTTACTCCGACGAGTGCCGCTTCCGAAGCGGAGTTGCAGCTCATCACCGCAGCGATCATGCAATGACGCTTGGTGTTCGCTTTCCCCTGTTTAAATGGACAACCGGATGCCACAGTCCCCTATTAGACTTCGGTGCTGCGCAGTAGTGTCCGTTCAGCTCGAGTCTACCGAAAGACACACCCCTCTGGTCTTCCCGGAAGGAATGTTACTGTCACAGCACGCGCCACTCTTCCTCCCGCTCGCCACGCTGGCGTAGCACCCGGCCCCCTGCCGGTCGGCTAAAACTCCCGGGAGCGCGCAAAGCACTTAACTCACATTGACCCGCGGCAGCTTTGTTTGCTGCCGCAAACAAAAAAGTTCAGTCCAACATCATCATTATCATCATCAACATTAGCCTTACTGCACCCACTGCAGGGCAAAGGCCTCTCCCATGTCTCTCCAATTAACCCTGTCCTTTGCCAGCTGCATCCACCCTTTGCCTGCTAACTTTTTAATCTCATCCGCCCACCTAACCTTCTGCCGCCCCCTGCTACGCTTACTTTCTCTTGGAATCCACTCCGTTACCCTTAAGGACCAGCGGTTATCTTGCTTCGCATTACATGCCCTGCCCAAGCCCATTTCTTCAACTCTTGATTTCAACTAGGATGTCATTAGCCCGTGTTTGTTCCCCCACCCACTGTGCCCGCTTCCGGTCTCTTGATGTTACACCTATAATTTTTCTTCCCATGGCTCGCTGCGGGGTCCTTAACTTAAGCTGAACTCTTCGTTAGCCTCCACGTTTCTGCCCCGTAGGTAAGTACCGGTAAGATAAAGATTGTTATACACTTTTCTACACAAACAACAAGCGTGCTGTACACAGTCCAACAAGCGCGCAATATAGTCGTCGCAGCGCGGATGGCCCCCAAGCAAGACTGTCTGTGTCCATGCTCGTTGCCGGCGCTGACGTCCTGGCTCTTGCCTTGCAGTCGAATGAAGGGAATACTGCTGTACATTACAACCCAACTTAACAGAAACTGGATCTTTTGGAACAGGCGAGAGAATGTGATATAGGCGGTTCCTCACAAGGACACCTACATATTTGATTAAAAAAACTCGAAGCCAGAAAAACATGTATAACATCGTCGAAATTTTTGATCGGTGACTTCCCCTTTCGAATCTCAAATTAATTCTGAATATTTCTGTTGTGTAATGCAGGCAGATGCAAACAAAAATACACATTTATATCCTTCCGAACAACCTCTCTTTGTTCAGCGGTTCATTGTTCCTTTTCGGGAATTCACCTATTATGCCGAAACACTGCAACATGAGACGAACGTGCCGGTATAGCTGTGTTCCAGCGGCAAAAAAATGAAAACCTATAATGAATGTATAGTGGTGTGGTAGCTAATTCCTTTTCCTCTTTTTTTTTAATGAAGGTGAGTGAACAGAAATGATTACATGCTGGCGCTGTGGTGCTGGGTCGCTGTTTCAAACCTTCAATTAAGACTATTAATGGGGCACAGTGGTGTTCACTTCAGTTTTTAGAGTGCGATTTTTTTGCATGTTTCTAATCATTATCTGTTTTTTTCTTTTCTCGTATGGGATCAGTTAGGTTGGCGGCCTGCTTTGCAGACGACCAGGCGCTACATTTTATCTTTCCTTTAATTATTTGGCAGAGACCCATCGTCCACTTCAAAAGGTTTAGCAGAATGGTCACGCGGTGCTCGCAGGTAAAAAACGTCGCGGATGCTGGCGTACCACAGATAAGTTCAGTTTTGAAGGAAAACAAGTGAATGAAGGAAAACAAGTGATTGTCTCAGACTGGTTGACGAAATGCTACTCAGAATTATGTTGACACGTATGATTACATGGCGGTTTTCACTCCCCCCCCCCCCCCCCACGGGTGGTTTGGGAGGGGGGGGGGGCTCGGAAAAAGATTTCGCTGCGAGGAAATTTGAGATGAGAGCCATGGTGCTCTTTACAGAGAGAGCGGTTCACGCTGCCCACTCTAGCCCAGTTGTTTTGACCCGTCTGATTTTCATAGTTGGCCCAGTGTTCGAAGACGTAATCTACCCCTTTCTTTAAAAATGCCGCGGGTTCACCGAGTCATCGGAGAATTCCTAGGAATTCGAAACAACTACCATCGCGCCCTGGAGGGAAGTGGCGGAAACGGGGGAGGGTCTTGACCTCTCAGGAACGTCAACATCATCATCCTTAATTATTAGCTTCAAGTATTCCTATTTTTCCTCAGAATAATTGCCTTCGGTTACTGGGTAATGTACAATAATCATATTCTGGCAACTTTTAGTTTGGTAGCGGTATAGCAGACTTCCCCGAGCTCATAAGGATGCACTGTTAGCATCATCATCATCGCCATCATCTCGAGAGTCAAAGCATGATCAAAGCAAAGAGTCAACGCTTGTGTCGTTGCATGATCTTCGCAGTATGTCATGCATGAGAACTTGCGTGTTTCGCTGCTGGACAATTCCTATATCACTAATGTGGACCGGGTTGTCGGCACTCTGTAATGCGTCATGCGTGCATGTGTAGTAATGTGGGATCCATATGGATCTTGAAATGGAAGTGGAAGGGGGTGGATGGGGGCCTGGTATGACGAGAAATTGCATCATTGTCACGGGAGTAGGTGTGATGTCATATTAGAGCGTCGTCACGTGACTAGGTTTGATGCACATTACATCGCTGTCATGTGACCTGGTATGACGTCACACGCACATGATGTCATCTAATTATACTAATTATTTTTAATTTCACCTAACTATATTAGGTAACATTAATTATGTGCCGTCATCATCTTCGTCGCGTGACTCGTCGTCTCGTGACGTCGCATGGCGCCGTTTCTTGCGGACTTTTTTTGCATATATGACCTTGAAAGTGAAGCATCTAATGCTGTCGCATTAAGAAAAGAAGCCGCTCGCTTCTACAGAGACATAAATACAACGTGCCCCTGTTGGTGTACTACAGTCGCAGCTTGTTAAGTGTTTTCGAAGGCAACATACAGAAGACTGAAAAGAGCACTCTCGGTATGCCGGATGGAGCTAGAAAATCGAAATATACTTTTATGCGTCTGCATAACCATCGCATTCAAAAGTACATCGACGACCAGTATCTTTATATTCGGTAACTATTCTCAAGCCTGAAAAGAGCATCGTGAATACCTCCCCCCTTCCCCCAGTTCCTGGTAGATGGTGTAGAAGGGCCGTGTTTGTCAACTGCCGGTTCGTGCGTGAATGAGTGAAAGGGTTCCAGTACGAACAAGTATACGCGAAGCAGTTTGCCGAATATTGACACGTATAAAGTACTCAACGACGTTCTGGTGGTAACCGCGTATGAGACACCCCTTCCCGCAGGCCATATAGTCTCTGAGGGTTCATCCCAGATTATAAGCTTCTCTTATTGCGTGTACATCAATATTGTCTGTACGCACCTAATTAACGAATACCATCATTATTATGGCTTTCCTGTCTCACAGGATTATCAAAATTTTTTTTAACTGAAAAACTTCTTAATCGCTTTTTGTTTTGTTTTTCGTTTGTTTTCTGAGGTCGAGCAGCCGACCTCAACCTCACAATTTGAGGTTGAGGTGAGGTTGAGTGAGGTCAGCAGTGACCTCAGGAAAAGTGAGGTGAGGACCTCTCAGGAGACTTCAACCTCAACTGATGAGGTTGTGGTTGAGTGAGGTCGGCAAATTCTTTTTGAGGCTGAGGTGAGGTCCAGATTTTTGTGGTCATATGCCCGCCTCAGCTCGGTACATATCGCACGTTCCGCACCACGCTGTCAGAAATCGCATGTTTTTAACTTCAGACCAGAAGCACTTCCACCAATGACATAGGCCAAGAAAGCTAAAAGGCGAGTGCTAAAAGCTGCCAGGCCACATCAAAATTTGCCGAGCGGCTTCTTCACAACCTGACCACAACGACACTCTCAGTAAGGAAGCCGTATTATTTAGGAGTTCTTGCTGGTCGGCGGGTATGTGAAACTCTCGTCGCAGCGTTTTGTTCAGCTTATTATTTGTCTTATCTTAAAGGAGCTGTGAAGGGGGCTCTATTAAATTTGCGGCATGCCAGGTATGTTAAAGCACGCCGGTTCAGCAATAGTGTCCAGCAAGAATTTCTTAAATGCGCTTAGTAGAACCGGTGTTATCTGTAGTAAAAATTTAAATCTCCGCTTCTTAGCGCCTTTCCCTCTCCTCTCGTCAATTTTTGCACATTGAAAGGTTGGCGCCCCTTCGCCGACCCTCCTCTGGGAGCGGAGCTTCCCGACCCGCCGTAGCTCAGCGGCTTATTGGCCGCGGCAACGGTAGCTGCCTTACATCTGAAAGAATCTAACGAATGGCCACCTCTCACCTTGTCTACGCAGATTCGGGGGGCGGAGGTGGGTGCGAGCATAAAAAAGTCACCTGAAGGGCTCGCCAACATTCGTGCGTGATTGCGGGTCGTCTGCTGCGTGTAGAAGAGTATTATTTCGCTCCGGTTTTCTTGGCAACACAGTGCTGGGATTGAGTGAGTTAATGTGCTCTCCTCGGAAGGCATATCAGAGCCCCTTTAACGCCATGAAGGCTTTATAACCCCTCCCCCCTCTCTAAGCTTTTGCCCCAGATCACTACGAATATCCTGGCCCCAAACCTGTCTTCTGTGCGTCAGTAAGCAAAGAAGTCGTGGCTGCGTGACGCCACAAAAGCCGGCTTTTTCTCTAGTAATTGTTTATTTTCCTTCCTTTTCGCATCGCTTTCCTTCCTTTTCGCATTGTATAGCAGCACTCATGCCGGTCCAATACGCAGGTGAAGGTGGAGACATTCTCCGCCTCCAGGACCGCAAGCTGGCTGCCCTGTCTGAACGCGGCTGCGATATCACCCTCCAGTGAATCCCCGCTCACTTTAGGCATCTCGGCCAATAAAACTGCTGACCATTTAGCCAAGCAGGTCCATGGCACAACAGTCCCTTTATCGAACGCAGGCAGCCCATATGACTGCGCTCGACTTATTATCAAAAAACATGTGGCTCTCCGTCACGCCGATCCTAGAGTGGCCAGTGATGCACCCCCTCGAATTCGACCACGTCCTACTCCTCCACCTTCGTATAGGATAGCCTCCATCGTCTTCGTGGATTCACCAGTGACCAGAGCGCTATGTGTGGTGACTATGAAACCCTCTCCCATCTCTTCTGTGAGTGTGCGGGGCTCACCAGTGCTTAAGCCACCCCGAAGGCTCCCTTCCAAATCCGGGGCTCGCCTGCGGAACTTTGGAACACTACCTCTCCACTTCTGGCCCGACATCCTCTGTGTGTCGCGCCCTGCGTGCAGTGCTGACCTTCGCTGAGAAGGTGATCCTTCGCGCGAAACTTTAACTCCTTCCAGTAAAACCACCTGGAAGTGAACTGAGTTCTGTGGCCTCCCCTTGGCCTTGACCCGCCTCCCCTCTACTATCCCTATACACTCCCCCTCCCCCTTTACAGTACCGTTGAGGTGTCTCTAAATGAGGCAGTTACAGCGCCGTGGAATCCCCATCCTTCTTTTCCCCATTCCCAACGACGATTGTGTGCGCGTGTGAGTGTGTGCACAACCTTTACTGCTAGCGGTTCCCCATGGCGCTTATAGAATGTTCAGGCCTTGTGAGTCATGTTAGAGCCTATTAGCGCAAAAAGCCCTTCCAATGTGACTTGTGCCAAAAGACATTCAGTCGGAGGCAAGCTTTGAAACGCCAAAAGAACGTGATCCAGAAAATATAGCAGTGGTTCGTGATTCGCAATTTTGCATGAGTGGATATAAAATAGCGGTATACATGGATGGCATCACTTTTTGTTGAAAGCAACTTCCAAAATCCATTTTCAATATATTTTGGCTGTCAGAATAGCAGCTTTTTGTGGCCATTTCATTCTGAGTAGTGTGTCTATGTTATATTGGCGTTACTTGAAAAAAGGCTTATCTATTCCATGGTCTGTGGTTACTGAAATGAAAAATAGTCTATGTACTGCAGACGAAAAATATCTTGTAGTGTGTAAAGCTCCTAATTAAGGTCAGTTGTGTGAAACTTCTGAGGGCACATGAGCATTTTCTGCATCTGCCACTACAAAATATTGAATTTAATTTGCCTGTTTGTAAAATTTTCAAAAGCCAAAACATGCTCTGTAATTATTTAGCCCCACCTGTACAACTCATTGATATATTCTGCATTAGAATTCAATTCTTTGGTCAGCCTGCTTTTGAAGCGAAAAGCTTCACTACGCTAGTCAATACCGCGCTTTGCGCGAGCCGGCGTATGTCGGAGCAGGAGTGATGTCACGCACGGCGCAGGCGGTGGCTGGTGGGTTATGCGCATGCACGAAAACGAGTGACGTCACGCGCCGTGCAGGCGGTCGCTCCTCGCCGCCGCCGACTCCGTCGCCTGAGATTTCGGCGCAGCCGCGCGCTACTGCACATATGCGTCATGTGCATGCGCAAGGAGGCGATATAATGCGCTTGCCAGAGAATAGGCGTGCGCACTCGACATGGAAGGGAATGAGAGTGCGGCTGCTGCTAGACTACGCAGAAAAGCTGACAAAATAAATTCGTCCGATCCAGAAGTACTCGCTTGGGAGTTGTCTGCACAACAGCGAAAGCATAGAGACAGCCGCTTGCTACTACTCGAATCACCGGGCTGTCTTTATGGCTGTAGAGAATCTGTAAGACAGTGTGTCCATTGTGTCCTTGTCCATTGTGTCCAGTGTGTCCTTGCCGCATTTTGAAATTTCCTTGTGTTGTGTGATGTAGTTCTTGCCTCATTGTAACTGTTTTGTATGCCCACCTGCTAGGGCCCCGTAAAGGGGCCTGCAGTATTGAAAATAAATAAATAAATAAAATAAATATAGAAGTTCAAAACGGTCGCTTCTGTGTCTTCTCGCAAACATATGCCATTGAGTAACCAAGTCTACGCCTATAGATAAACAATGTATACAATACCAGCTAAGCTACGAAGCATAACCATGACGTCCAACCAAGCATAACTGAAGCTTTTCGCTTGTATATCCAGGCTTAACCAGAGCTAAGTCACTGCCTAATTGTTTTGCTAAGCTGTTGTTGCCTTTTTTACATTATACTTCAAGCATCCACAGACATCGTTGTGCCTTGCATCTAGGAAAGAATTTCTGTCACTATCTTCAGCACTGAGTGATGTTCCCCACAATAGGGCCATTCTCTCTGACGGCATTGCATTACCAGTGCCACACGAACTTGTGATAATGAGGCAGTTATTGCTCCTTGGCTTTCACCGACGCGCAGCCTTAGAGCTATAAAATAAAGCTATGCAGATTACAAGAGAAATTCGTACTGAAAGAATAATTGGTCATGGTCCGGGATTAGAAGCTAGGTCCACTGCTTTGCTGGAGCGGTGGGTGGCTCTACCAACAAATTTTAATTAGCTGCAAGGCTTCTGTGGAAGCTGCATAGCTTTTCTTTGTAGCTCTATGGCTTCTGCTTGGCTGGATGCCAATGACTTATTACTCCCTCATTACAAATCCACTCCACTGTTGTTGATTGCCCGTAAAACAATTTACCTACTTAAATTCGTTTTGGTGGTTGCCTTTGAGGAAATTTTAAGTTTCTCATTCTCCCGGCCACCAAGACAAGCCCTTGGATTCATCGATTCTCGTAGAAAACAATGATGTCCTTCTCAGAAAATTTAAAAAAAATAGCCCTCGCTTTTTTATGTTCCACATGGTGCAGTCTTCCCCATGCCTTGCATGCTTATTCGTTGCAGCTGAAGTACAGTTACGCTGCCAGTGCTGCCTGCACCTTTGCAGCTAATTTTTTGCGGGCAGCTCCAAGGGGCATGGACACAGGCGCCAGTCTGATCGATTTTAATCAGACTATAGAATGCATGCTCATGCTATCATCTTTTCCTGATCTCAGGGGTGGACTGCCTGTCTAGGCTGTCAAGGGCTGTTCATAGAAGTTCATGTTAATTACACACACGCACACACACTCACGCACACACACGCACACACAAACACAAACACACACACACAGAAACACACACACAGAAACACACACGCACACGCACACAAACACATACACATACACACGCACACGCACATGCCGCCACACACACACACACACACACACACACACACACACACACACACACACACACACACACACACACACACACACACACACACACACACACACACACACACACACACACACACACACACACACACACACACACACACACACGCACACACGCAGACGCTCACGCACGCACACATTACGGAACGATAAACGTATTTGGTTGCTAGCGGTAAAATGCAAAGTTGAATAACGGTTAATTTAGACCGAGATTTATTTTGAGTCCACGTTTCGGATAGAGCCTGCTCTTTCTCAAGCGTGAAGTTACAGCGAGCTTCCTCATCTTCTTAAGGAGTTGGCACTGGCACAGATGTCCGACACATAAACAAAACAACTAGAGAAGAGATGGAGGAAAGAAGATGAGGTGAGAAGAAAAATACCAGAAAAGGGGAGAAAGAGAAAAAAAGAAAAAGAAAGACGCACTGTCAACGCCCCACACCTTGGAGCTTCGGGGAGCAGACAGAAAAAAAAAAGGAGCAAAAGACGAGGATCGGGAGGAGAGAATATGCACCCCTCGATCCAACAACAGAGCAGCGGCGAGAAACGTGCACAGAAACAGGTGGTGGAGGTATCGCCGAACAGATAAGGATTAGAGATGCATGCATTAGCGTTCCGCCGACCAAAAGGAGTAAACAAATAAACAAAATAAACGCAGACAGGGCAGAAGACTTCCGTCATCTCGAGCCTCTTTGGCACGAAGAAATGGCGGAATCAGCGGCGCAGTGAGAATAACTAGACACACGCGCACTCTGCATGAAAACACACACATACAAAGAAAAAAGGCGGCAACACATCCGAGTTTCGGAAAGTGTTGTGTGGGAGTTGAATGCGAATGGCGGGAGCGTTTAAGCGAGGGTTCGTCAATTGCACCGCGCTCGACATGGTAGTCGAGCCGGGAAAATAGGGGTGCGGTGGGCGATTAAGATTGTGTAAGCTTGAAAAAGATGCTGCTAGCGAGAAACGACCTAGATATGTCCAGCCAGCACTCGTAAGTCAGCACTGACTCTGCAAGGCTCGGATGGAGGACAATACACCCCGACTTTCTTTTATTAATTCCTTGAGGAATAGTTCCAAATTTGTAAATAAAGTACGACTCGCGTTGCTCTCTTTCCTGGGTGTTGTTGAACCCACTTTGCAAGATTGTTAACTTAATTGGGTCAAGTGGGTGATTTTTCTCATTAATGTGTTTTGACAAGGGCAGGTTGAGTAGGGACAGGATATCAGCGCGGTGGTAATTAAAGCGAATTCTTATAGGGTTAACGGTCTGCCCACTGCATACTGCATACTGCACACACTGCATTCGAGGAGGTATACTACGTTGGAGGAATCACAATCAAAGTTGACATTCATTTTCCATTTCAAGCCTGAAGCTGTACTTATTGGACAGCTTGATGTTTGTATATGTTTGCAGACGTGGCATCTATGTTTTATACAGCGTCGGCACCCCAACCCCGGCTGGTCCTTTGGGAACATATTCTTTTAAACCGATGTGCCTGAGAGTACGGGACGCTTGTTTTAGAGTGACGAAAATGGGAGCTTTGGAAGTGTAAGTATTATTGATGGTCCGTCGGTTTTTTATAATGACCGGCGGTAAGTGAGCCTTCCTTTGCCGTAATCTCAACATCTAGGCTGTTAATTGTGGTGTGAGAGTACGTGTATGTGAAAGATATATGGGGGTGTTTGAGACGGCAGTGTTCAATAAAATGCATCAGTTCTTGCTCTGTGTCAGTCCAAATTAAAAAGATGTCATCGATGTAGCGTTTGTATACCATAGACTTAATGGGGCAATCTTCCAAAAATTTGAATCAAATATTACGCATGAAGATGTTGGAGTAGGTGGGGTTCATCCTTGTACCCATGGTTGTGCCGTTAATTGGTAAATATTATTGATTGTTGAATTCAGATATTTTATATTCGAATGCGATTTTCGCCACTACCTCTAAAACACGTGGAGCAGGGGATTCGTCCTTTCTGTCCTGCTCATAAGCTTAGAACAGGGGTTGTATGCCATCGGAATGAGGAATGTTTGTGTAGCGAGAGACTAAATCTATTGTTGCCAGGAAGGCTCCTTCTGGAGGTTTGAGACCTGCTATTTCGCAAAGAAAATGGTTTGTGTCGCTTATGTAGGATGGGTGTGTTGTTGGTATATGTTTAATTAGTGCGTAAATGTAACTGGAAATTCGTTCCCTAATCATGCCGATGCGGCAAAATATGTGGCGGCTAGGACCTCTCTCAAGATATGCTTATCATGATTGACTAACATGGCATCCATTTGCTGTTACTGTAGCGCAAGTATCTATTCTATTTAAACTGGGGGACATTCATAAGTAATATATTTAGCTTTAAAATCTCGCAACAGACTTTCAGCACACTTCCCGCCGAGCAATCTATTGGTGTTGTACAGTTTGCTTGTGAATTATTTCTTTTCACCTGTACTAAGTTTTTGGCACCTATATAGAAACAAGCTATATGAATTCAACACTTGGATAATTTGCAATTAGGATCATAGATAAAGCAAAAACATATATAAAAATGGGAGAAAGGAGCACGACACAGTTCCTGTGGATGTGCCCAGTGACATATTTCGTGGCAGTGATGCCACAGCGTTTGTAGAATGCAATTCAGAGTGGTCTGCAGTTTGTTTTGCTTTTTCAATATATTTTGTAATTACTTCTATTTCATTTTTGACAATGTTTTGCTGGCTAATTTTGCTTCCCTTTGGTGCAATTCACATAAAAACTTATTTCTTTTATTTTGCACCAGTGCTCTAGCACATAATAGATGTTGTAAATGATAGCCTTTAAAAGCTTCTTTCTCTTGACGTGTATGCCATTTTTTCTGCTTTCAGGTTTCGCAGCATTTCATGCCTTGCACCAGGCAGCGCGTATGACCCGACAGCATTTAAGATGTCGAAACTCTACAAGAACAGCGACCAACTGTTGCCAAAGGGCAGCCAGCTCTTCGAGGGGAAGTTTCTTTCCTTCGTGCTTTTCGCTGACCCTGCGTATCCCCCACTGCCCTGGATCTTGAAAGGCTACACAGGGAGGATATCCAAAGAAGCAGAATCTCTCAATATGTGCCACAGAACTTAGAGGAATGTTGTAGAACAGGCATCTGGCAGGTTAAAAGGGCGTTGGCGCGTTTTGCACAGACATAAATTGTAAGTCTGTGCCTACCGTTGCCCTCACAGCATGCGTGCTGCACAACTTTTGTGAGCAGCATTCAGAAACCTATGAGGACTCCTGGGGTGCCATTGTTTCAGCTACTGAATTGGAAGACTCTCGGCAGCCCGTCAGCAGGCCTTATGCAGGCACCCAACAGTCGGATGTAAGGGAATGCTTGAGGAATTATTTAGCCCATAACTTCCCGATTCGCAAAGCAGCCTCCGCTAAAGTGAAAATTAAAATTGTTTTTTGGGGAAACGAAATGGCGCAGTATCTGTCTCACATATCGGTGGACACCTGAACTGCTCGTAAGGGAAGGAATAGGAGGGAGTGAAAGATGAACGGAAGCAATAGAGTGGAGGGCTCCAGAATAATTTCACCACCTGGGTATCTTTAACCTGCAATGACATTGCACAGCACACGGGCGCTTTAGCGTTTCGCCTTCATCGAAATGCAGCCGCCGTGGTTGGGTTCAAGCAATAAAGTGCATTTATCAAAAATAGTTAGCGCAGAAGACCGGAACGATGAGCTCAGTAACACAGGATAGGCATGAGGTGTCAATAAATTTTTGTTGTCAAGCAAGTTTTACGGCATTTACCACACACAACTTGCATCTTGTGGAAGTAGACAGGAAAGAAGATCCCACGCATTATATCAAGCACGTCCATTTTGCACAGCCACTTATGTGAAGAGCACCACAACAAGCAATACTCAAGAATAAGGCATTTGTTTTTAGTAGCCTGAAAAATCATTAATGCTTTCAGTATCTCAGCAGTCTTGGGATTATTTTATTTTGCTGCACAATAATGACTACGTTCCTGGTCTTGGTGACAACTGAACTACAGTGTCTGTGAACTGAATGGGCTTGTGATGTGCTCTGCTTCGGACAGACTATCATGATAGTCCTCTAAATATATGCGACTGTGTGCGCCACATGTTCCTTCTGATATATCACGTGGAATCCTGTGTACTGCCTAGTTCCTTAAGTAGTGGATTGTATCTGGCAATGTGTGGTTGTCATAGAGAGCTTGGCAATACTCTTCACTTCGAAGTTAGCGCCGGTCCTGAGTTAATGTGTTCTCTGTCATCTTTTGGGTTGGTTTAGGAGTTTAACGTCCCAAAGCGACTCAGGCTATGAGGGACACCGTAGTGACGGGCTGCGGAAATTTCGACCACCTGGGGTTCTGTAACGTGCACTGACATCACAGAAAAGGTCACCTTGTAATTTTCTTCACAGCATTTACTCCGTGAATTTGTTGTTCGTCACCGAATACAAATAACTCAGTGGGTATTTATGTTGTGATCTGTGTTGGCATAGGCACATCAATTACATAACTGCAAAAGCCGGTCGAATTTTGAGGTTCTTATGCAGGAATTCTAAGTGTTTTCCTTTACAAAGTAAATAACTGCTATACACAACGAACGTAAGGCATATACTGGAGTATGCGTGCACAGTATGGGGCTGAAACTAAAAATATTGATAAATTATAAAAGACTCAAATCCTGGCTCTCCACTTTGTTTTAAATACTGACAGAAGAAATTTCAGTGTGTCAGCAGCGCAGAAGCCTTTCGGATTGGTTTCACTGCAGGGACGCAGATATGTACATATGCAGAAATTCTTCCAAACTATAAACCATTCAAGAACAGGCATTGACCATGACCATTATTGCCACCAGACTATATATCTGCCAAGACGGGACCACGCTTTCAAAGTAAAAAAAATTAAATGCAGAAATGATTTACTAAAAATGTCATTTTTTACTAATACAATAAATGAATGGAATAAGTTGCCCTAGGAAGTCGTTTCAAAAAATGTAATGAATTGTTTGCCGCGTTGCTGTAATTTTATGGTTGTGTTTGGTTGTATCAAATTATGCCTCAATGTATATTCCGTGAGTATCTTTTCCCCGCCACTTTGCTGTATGATTTTGTTGTAACTCTCTCCCCCACTCTAATGCTAAACAGGCGCTTTGGGTAATATGATAAATGAATACATTATACTCCGAGTTTGGAATGTAGGTCTCCTTTTTTATTTGTCTCAGAAACCACATACAAGAAATATAAATGTGTTTTAATACCACACAAAAGGGTGCAGAAGTCGAAAACTGACAGGAGGACCCCTGACTATTAATGTGATTGCTATTGTTTTCACATCAGATTAACACACCACTGTTTGTTCCTCTCCGGTGAAGCAAAATAAATGTCACCCTTTAGCAAGTAATAAAAAGAAAGAATGCATAAATACAGTTCATTTAAAGGCAGGAACAAAAAGCAGATGTCACTTATATTTGAGATTTTCACATATCTGAAACAAGGTTATCAAAAATCTTAAAATCAAATTACGAACTGATAAACAGATCACACAGTTTCTACCTTTCTGGTGAAGGAAAACAAATGACCTTTGGCAACTACTATAACAAAGCACGCATTAATATAGTTCATTGCAGGACAGCAACAAAAAGCAGATGTCATTAAAATTCGAGATTAACATATATCTGAAACAAGGTTATAAAATACCTTAAAATTAACGTAGGTACTGAGAAACGCATCACATAGTTTGTGCCTCTCCAGTCAAGCAAAATAAAGGACTTCGGCAAGGAATACAAAAAACATGCAGAAATATAGTTCATTAAAATACTCCAACAAAAAGGTGGCATCATTGAAACTGAAGGTTCTCACATTTGAAACAAGATTACTAAAAATATCTGAAAATCAAATTAGGAACACAGAAACAGATCACACGGTTTGTACCTCTCTGGTGAGGGAAAACACCTTTGGCAAGCACTAAAAGAAGGCATGAGTAATTATAGTTCATTAAAAGACACCAACAAAAAGCAAGCTTCATTAAAAAACTTAATTTATAAATATCTGAAAAAACATTGCCATTATCTTGTAAAAAAATCAGAAACTGACAAATACATCACACAAATTGAAACTGAACAAGGACGCAAGAAATACCAATGCTTCGGTAGATAATAATAATCGACATAGGAGCATAATATTAAAAACAAAAAAGTACATCTACTTTCTGCCCACATTGACTTGTCAGGAGTCTAGTATTGCACTTATACTGTTTGTGATAATATTGCACATTCTTATAGTTACCCATAAGGCATTAAGGTAGATTAACGGGACACTGAGGACAAATAGAAGCTGGCCTGTATTTTAATGTTACTGTGCTCAAACCACAAAGACCGTTCTCACCAAAATTGGAGCTTTTTGTTAGCTAGAAAAGAAAAACAGGCGTTGCCGTCAGCGGCCGATTTCGGAAGTGGAATGCATGTATCAACACAGATTATTGGGCGCGGATCCCATAAGCTAAGCTACACCACCGTTCACTTGTACACGATGGCAGCCCGGTGGCCAAAAGTGCAGACGTTACGAATTTAAACTGACTGCTGGCAAATTTTAAAATACAATTTTCTCTGCTACAAATGCATCTTTTGGTGCTAGAGAAATGTCAACACAGCCAGAAAGAGGCAAAGAATCAGCTGCCGCGGTGGCTGAATGGTTATGGCGCTCAGCTGCTGACCCAAAAGACATAGGTTTGATCTCGGCCGCGGCGCTCGAATTTCGATGGAAGCTAAATTCTAGGGGCCCTTGTACTGTGCAATGTCAGTGCACGTTAAAAAACACCAGGTGGTCAAAATTTCCAGAGACCTTCACTACAACATCCCTCAAGGCCTGAGTCGCTTTGGGACGTTAAACCCCCATAAACCATAATTTCTATAAACAACAATGATTGGATGGATTTGTCCTCAGCTTCTCTTTAATGTTACCGAGGCTGGTGCACGTTAAGGAGGCATCAGTCGCTATTTTGTATTCTCGAAGTGATTAAAGGAAACTGAAAATGTGGCAAGGTTACGGGTGTAGTTCACCTCAGCGTTTAGGTGTTGGTGGTGTGTTGGTGGCTGGTGGCGGTGGTGGAAACTGGTGTTGCAAGTTCATGTTTGGTGGTCCCATAAATTGTGAGAAGCTGGGCGTGTGTTGTAGGGATGCCACCAATTCTGCCTGCTGCGAAAAATGTGCCCCATTAAAGCTTGTGTGCCCTGCAGAAAGGTGGTGGAAACACCTTGCAGGAGCTCCTGCATGTGTTTGTTTTCATCTGCAAGCAGTTGTTTTTGTCGCTCAAATTGTATGTCTGCTTGCTTCGTTAAATATTCTTCGTTTTGCGGTGCATATTTAACAGCACCTTTTTCAATTCCGCCTCTCCCATGCGGCGTCGTTCCTGTGGCGGTGATCTGCTAGAGGTGCTTGCTAAAAAAAGAAAGAAAACACATGCAAATGGTCACAACTTTCCTTCGTGGACAATTCACACTTTGCTGAAAAATAAAAAATCGCATAGCAAAAAAGGCAGGTCTGCTAAAAACAGGTTTGAACTTTTAACTTTTTCTACGCGGTATGGCTGAAGCAATCAATTATTGCATGAAAACTACATGGAGCTTAAATGGAACAGTGCTATAGGTAACCTTCCACACATGACACTGTTTGTTGCTGGTGTAAAAAAGAAAGAATGGGTACCAGCAGTTGTCACTGACATTCTATTCAAGAAGCGTTGCTTGTTGGGCCGGTTGCTTCATGGTACGTGGAAAACCAGTAGAAAGGACGCGTTAACAAGCAGAAGTACACAGGGAAACTTTGCCCTGTGTACTGCTTGTGAACGCGTGCTTTCCGCTGGTTTGCCATGCATCACCGACATTCTTTTTGCGTGCAGCGCGAATCCTAAAAAGTTTCTGAAAACTGCTCACAGATTCCCTCTGTATTTATGCATAGCCATACTCAAATGTGACAAGCACCCGTTACATTTATGCATCCTTCCAGCTGACCCCTTTATTGAACAGATAAACACTGTCTCATGTTCTTGAACAGCACACATACTATACCAGGGTGCTCACTTCTTTGCGCATAGTTTACTGTTTCTTTGCTAGAGGAACCAGTGTTCTGAATCCATACAGGTTGGAAACTGAAGATAGTTCTGATTTTATGTGTGCTGACTATCATTCTGGTATACAACTCTCTTTGGATGCAGCAATAACTACAGACTCCTGCTGCCAGTGCTTGCCCAGGCAATTTGTTTTTTGTAAAACACATTCTAGGATGCTATGACTCCGAAAGAGAGGAAATATGCTGTTGCAAGGTACTAGACCCGAAATTTGAGACTACGTCCTGTTTCGGGATGTCCCCCTTTCACTAGTAACATTTCTGTGTGATACATGGCAATGTCCATGTTCACAAAGTGAGGTAACAGCTTTAGGCATGTTCAATAAACCAAGAGAAAATTTTCAATTAAAGGTCAAAAAAGTAAAATATCGCAGGCACATACTCACCAATAACCTTGTACAAGTGAAACTTAGTCCACCAGACCTTGTTGTACAAAGTTTACACAGTTTAGATAAAAACATTAAAATTATCAGAATGGGAAAATGCCATATTTATGCATAAATTCTGACCACCTCAGCAATGCCCATCGCATGCACACTGCTCCTTTCAATATAAAAGAAATTTTTTTTGTCGAAACACTGGTCACATATGTATTTAAGTTTGCACTACCTAAATATTCCTGGCAACACAACACATCATTATTCTGCAGACAACCACACTTAAAGATAGCAAGTTGCATCACTTTACTTTGACACTTGCTAATAGCATAGGTATGAGCTTTGTGCTGTGTTTGAATGCCTTTTTCTTGAATAAAATTTTTGCGCTACTCTTGTTCTCTCATTACTGCTGCATATAGATGAGCACCAGCGATGCCACTAGGTGTTCAGGGTGCAGTACAGTTGCCACTATACTGGGAAGTTCAGTGGATGCTGCGCTGGCGCAGTGGTAGAGCATCCGCCTCGCGTGCAGGAGACCCATGGTTCAAATCCTTGTGCCGCCACAATTCTCCACCAGAAAAAGAAAGAATGAGCGCTGAGGAAATTGAACAACAAGGTCTGTGGTGTTGAGTGATGTAGCACAATGCCAATTGGAAAGGGTGTAGAGTAAGGCGACAAAAGCTCTTTGTTGCTATACACTGCACGTTTACAAGAGTCAAAGGATTGGACTGGAAAGAGCTTGGGATAAAAATTAATGGAGGAAATTCTAGGAAGCCTCGATTTGGTAATGTTTCCCAGCGACATAACTTAGAAGGAGTTCCTGTGCGTGACTCCGGTTCTCAACATTCACGCAGAATTGTAGAGCTAAAAATTAATAAGAAAACTGAAGTCACGTCCAGCAATTTGGCAAGGGACAAACAGTTAAGGATAGGCAGCAACGTATTTTATATTATTAGAGAATACATCTATTTTGGGCAAGTAATGACCGTAGAGTTGGACCATGACAGTGGAATAGCCAGGAGAATAAAAAAGGGAACGGAGAGCATTTGGCAGGCACTTGCGTCATTTTGAGCAGCCTGGCATTGCCCCTTACAGGGAGAGCACATAGTATGTGTGGAATGGTATGGTATTTGGGTTTAACATTCGAAAGCAACAAATGGGCCATTAGGTATGCCATACTGGAGAGCCCTGGTTTAATATGAACCACCTCGTGTTCTTCCAGGATGCAGGAATGACTAAAGTGCAGGAAAAAATTTGATGTTTGGTTTTTTTACTAATATCTAATTCCAAAACCTTCATGAATATTATTCAGCGTCTCGCATATTTTTCTGCCCTTTAATAGAGCCAGGACAGCCTTTTTTCAAAGCCAATTTCTTTGAAGCTTGCGTTTGCTCACATTTCTGCTATGGAAAAAAATGTAAAAAAACTGGAAATTTCATAAACACAGTTGATTCATTGACAGCCTCCAGGCAATGCAAGAAAGGCACTATGCATGTTTTGTACCAGAAAGCCACAACACTGAACAAAAATTGTGTCGGGTTCACTCGTGCAGCGAGCCACAAAATATTCAGTTGCATTAGAATGGCACAGCTGTCTCAGCCCTGGATGTGCAATGCTGTAGTGCGAAACTACGAAAAGCCAGGCCCGTCCAAAATTTAGTATATAAAGAAACACTGAAGACAAATTGAAGCCTGCGTGTTTGAATAAATTATGGCATTCTTACAGCAAATCAAAACGAGACTTTTAAGGACTATAAAAGGAATAATGAAACAGCGAAGTGTCTCCATCACTGGCTGGTTTTGCAAGTAAACTGCGTGCATCGACATTTTATGAACGTTCCCCGAGGCTGGGCCAAAACGCCATTCACTTCATAACTGATCGCGGAGTTCTTCTAAGTGTAAACGTCAAGAGTTTGAATTCAGTGAACTTAGCACGCGGTGAAGTGCATGAAACAGAAATTGGAGCTGGCCACATTGGCTCAAGGTTGGCGCTCAGCTGTCGAGCCTGAACACACTGGTTCAATACCAGTCGCGGCTCCGTCGAAATGAAAAAGGCTTTATGGTGAGCGATGTCATGTATGTTGAAGCTCTACACTACGGTGCCCTCCTCCTGCCTTCCTGGCACGAGCAGCAGCCTGGTTGAAGTGTCCACCAAGAAGAAAGGCAGTTACTGCACCCTCTCGTTTCCTCAAAACAAACTCACTTGCAAAGTGCAATGGGGCTGGATTCCATTGGTCACGGTTTACCCAGTAGAATGGGCAGAAAAAAAAGAAAGCTGCCCAGCCCTCACTGCCAGGTGTCAGTTTACAGTGAGAAGCAGTTACAGAGGGCTTAACGATCACGTCATCACAGCACAGTTGCAATGCAGCAGGTGTGCGCCAAACACACCCTTGGCTGCAATACTGTAAACGTTCGCCAACAGGGTAAAATGTGCCTGTAATTGCAAATTCCAACCCGTAGTGGGATGGAAGGCAAAGCCGCTAGATTGCACAGACAAACCAGACTTCTTCACCAGATGAATGCAGCATATGTTTGGGAGTGTTGCAAGTGTACAGGAGAAGCATCTGGCAAAGATGTCCTGACAATGCCCAGACTGTCGACAGATGTCACTGTTAACGTTTACAGATGGATCAGTAGTGCACTTGCGCAGTCAAATGGCACCGGAAATGCCACCACGAGGACAGCTTTTCATTGAATTGTTCACGTTCAGCAGTGCCTTATCCGATCCTTTTTTTTGGCACATAGCTAGCAAATACAAGCATGCTCAAGAACTACCCCTGCCACCTCGCCTTCACTGCGGCTCTTTAATGGAGGAATATTTTAATACAATTTCATCACTTTGCTCACAACACAAGAACGGGACACACTGAGTGCTGTGTTGTGCCGTGAGCAAAATGATGAACACTTACCAACTTGCCCAAATTTCAGCCTTGCTCTTAGTGGAATTTCATACACACAAAAAGGAATGCCTATTTGTAGCAACATAAAGCAGGTCTAGCAAAATGGCGATGTTTGGCACAACATTCCCAACACTCTACTATGCAAACAGTAGTGTCTCCACAGGCTGTCTCAAACCTAGCCTAACCCTTTTTCTGTTCAAAGCACCCCATGCATCTCGACTGATGTCAAGCTTACTACAGCCAAGTCCGCCGGCAGTAGTGGCAAGTGTAATGAAAGCTGAAAGTCGGTACAGAGTTCCTTAATGATGACAATGCTGATAAAGGGGGGGGGGACAAAATACTGGTGGCTATTTAGCATGCAACAGATTTGGCATGTATCATGTAAAAGATAATAAACACAGAGCTGTTAAAAGCCAGATGAAAATTAAATAAAGTTGAGACGAGGAAGTTGATCAATGTTTGGCCCGTCGGCGGCCAGTTGTCTTGCGCGCGGATGGTGGCGGCTCCTGGTCTTCCACCTCGACAAAGTCTTGGTCAGGTGGCAGGAGCTGGTGTCGGCGAGTCATGCGTGTGCTGGCTGTTGCACTGCGAATAGGATGCAACATTCCTTCCATTGCTATGCTGTTCTCACAAAGAAGAGCTATGCCCAGAAAGGGATGTCAGTTCATGAACTGACAAATGTTTTCTAAAATGAAAAATCTGAAAGGCAAGTATTTTGTGCTCAATGAAGGGGTCAATTAAATGCAGTGGGCCACTAGTGCCCTCGATTTTTTATGACAACATAAGGCTGGTTCACCTGCAAGCGACTGGGCTATTGACTGGCGCGTCGCAGCGAAAATTTCCAACTTGTTGGAACCTCGCCGCTCATTGCAGCGACGACTCGAAACAGGTTTTTCTGCTTGGCGGTAGGATTCGCTAGCATTTTCGCTTGCATGTAAAACAGGCTATACAGAGACTAGTGCTTTGGATGGAAAAAGTATTCCCACCAGTGAGAAACTACGGTATAGTCTCCCATACACAATATACAAAAGTTTCAGAAAAACTGCAACACTAGAACTGAGGGTATCACGAATTGCAGATGATTGAGTTCAGGCTAGAAGGTGGATATCCCTCTTCAAGCTGTCAAAAGCTATACCTACCTTACTTTTCCTGGTAGTCAGAGAAAACAATGCACAGGAGGAGGCCAGTCAGGGTCACAAGACTCAAGTTCTATTTGAATCGAGCAGAAGGCAAAAAAAATGATGCGGTATGGCATGAGAGGCTTAAAGTTTCCAAGCTGCACACTGGCTGTGAGAAATGGTGAAGTGGAAGACGGAATTAATTCAGACCACATGGGTTTTGCGGTGTGCACCGACATGACATAGTACACGAAAATTTTCACGTTCTTGCTCCCTTGAAAAATAGGGAAAAGAAAGGAACATATAGTCACCCATCATTTGCACTGCGAGAGAACATGCCAACGACCACTTCACCAGGGCGCTTCAGAGGCGAGGATTCAGAATTTCCATCGGCGAGAACAGATCCACAACAAGCAACGTAGTCGTCATCGTCCTAGCAAGCACAAGAAAAATATATGGATACACACAGCTGTCAGGAACCGAACCCAAAATTTTGAACCCGAACCGAACCCGAATTCTGGTTCGACACCCAGCTCACCAGTGGGTCTTCGGAGACTGCCACACACTTCTTTACACGACACGGGCGCTGTGCAAGAGTCCTGCAGTCTGACTCTTCATCTGTTGCTTCTTTTCTGGTCGCATATGTCCGAGTGGCGCGAGAGGCATGAGTGGTGAGCCGAGTAGGACGCGGATGGTTTTCATCGGCTGCTGGCTCATCCCCCCCCCCCTCCCCCGGTGGCAGACTGCAGCAAGCAACGCAGCTCTTCCTCTTTGCTTCCACAAGCTCCATGGCTGTCTTGTGGGAGGACAGCACTCTGCGAGGCACGCACAGCGGGGACATTTCATTCCTTGGATGAGCTGCAGTGGTCATGGCTCATTTGCTTTGGCTTCATTTTGTTGATCAGCTGTTTCATGAAGTGATGCGGAAGAGGGATCTGGAGGCTGTAAATGTCATTTTTTTGCTAAGAACGGATCTTGAATCAGCCAGCAGGTCATGGACTGCAACAATTTGCGATAATTCTAGTAACTCTGCCTGGTCATGTTACAGCACTGGCTACAATTTATTATTGCTTTAATGTGCAATGCTATTCAGCGCAAAGAACTAAGAACAAAATTAGAGAAAAGCGTTGCATTTATCATTGTCGAGAATAATAAATATCACAGCATGAAAGGTGGTAATCTGTAGTAAATACAATAATTAATAGAACCAAGTGGTCTTTTCTCTCAGATCCATCAAGTACCTGACATTTACACATCATAAAAACTGTACATGAACAGCTACACTGCGTATGACTCAGTAAAGAGGGAGCAAATTGGAGCTACTTAAGAATCTGGCAGCAACACAGCCAGTTCTTGATACAGGAAAAACGGCTAAGCCCTGAAGTGCAGTGCAGGGCATTGCAGGTCACATGCCACCACTTAGCATTCGCAGTACAGACTCTAGAACTGGCTATTGCAGTGTTGGCGATATGCATGCTCGTGGATACATACCGTATAACTGGAGATACTGGATATACCGCAGCTGATATGTAGAACACGCGGCACCCCATGCACCCAACAATCTCCATTTTTCAGCCAGGTTATCTGGAGCTTGCCAAACTGTTGGCGCCAAAATCCTAAATACCTCAACCTCTTCACCGTATGACTACAGACAGCTGCTGCTCTTGTGTCGACCCATCTCTTGAGGCGCGGGAGTGTGTTTGCAACACAGAAAATTTGGCAGATTGTACCGAATGCACTTTGACTGGAGAATTTCGTGAATGTGCACAAATGTAGTGTCATAAATAAAGGTACAATATAATCTGAAGCCAGTGACTACAATGCAAAATGTGTTTGGAGTTCATCCACATGCATGATTTATGCAAAAATCACCAAAGTAATTGGTGGCTGGAGAAATTAGGTAGAATCTGTACAGCACAGTTACAGTTGATGCGAGGGTGGTAGCGGCAACAACGCCTTTGAGCACTAAGCACTACCCGCACATCGCTGATGTGCAGTGAGCCACAAAATGATCAAAGTGAATGCATTTCTCGTGCTTCTGCATACGAATTTTGTTTGTTTTGGACAATAAGAATATTTTTCTAAGATTCCATGAGATTCGTGTAATCTAATTTTTAATGTACATAGTGCTGAATACTCTGCTGCACTGCAACGATTGAAAATAGATGTCATGAGCCAATGCAATGGCAATCCCGGCGTGCCGTCACCTTGCTGCCAGCTGTTCGCGAAAGTGTGGCAGGTTGGCATTTGCCTTTTCTATACATGACTGCACATTTCTCAGCGACTGCTTGGCCTCACAAGCCGACTTGGTGGTGTCCTCGAGTTCCATGACCAGTTTGGAGCAGTGCTCTTCCGCAGCCATCCTCACTGCCATCCCCCTTTCAAGGTCCTACTTGAGGGCATGCAAACTCAGCTCGGCTTCCCTGAGTGCCTCGTCCTTGTCATCGAGCTTCTTGCGCAGGGAGAACACGTGCTCCTCAGTGTGGCGCCTCAGCTGCTCCAGTTCTTAGCACAGTTCAGAGGAGGCATGCTGCAGCGCTTCTCTAGCGTCCTGCTCTACCAGCTCGATTCACTGTTCCTGACTCGAGCTGTGTGCAACGTCTTCCGCTAGTTTCTCCGAGACAGTGGACAGCTCTTCGTGCGCTTGTTGGGCAGAGTCTTCGGCATCACTGCGTGCTTGTACTTCACATGCCAGCTGGGATGACATCTCTTCAAGAAAGCAGCGAAGGCTCTCCAGCTCCACTCCTGCAGCAGGCAGCTGAGCCTCTGCTTCTCGTTCCGCTGCAGCACCTCTGCCTGTCTGCACTGCCTTGTCATCCATCAGGGGGCAACACTACATTTGAGCAAAGAGCCCATGTTAGACAAGTTAGTAGCAAATTAATAGTAAAAGGGGAAGTGGGACGTAACGGGTCCGCAGGTGAACAGTCCTTCGTGTGCATCTTCCTTTAGCATTGTTGCGTAGGTGTTTGCCGTATCATGGCACAATCCAACAATTTTGTAGTAGCCAACGGCGCCAGCTAATCACGGCGAGATAAAGTGAATATGCTGAACATGGCCCTGAAGGACAGGTGCATGTGTTTTAGGAGAGGTTAAAAAACTCTCCGGACGGTTACTAGTGTGTAATTGTAATGTTTAACCGTTAGCTTGGACGCGAGAGAGGTTAGGCCTTTTTGCTCCTGATCTCGAGCTCGTCAGATTGCTTGGGGGCCTGAAGGCCCTGCTTCCTCAGCGTTCCGGTTGCAACTGTTACGCTCCTCTGCAAAGCTCAAACGCCGGCCTGCTTTCCAAGCATACAATGATACAATGGTGCAGCAACCTAATCGCAAACGCAAAGAAACGACGCCAGTGAGAACAAGCCAACAAGAGTCGACGCCAGCTAGAGTCCCTGGATGGAAGGTAGGAGCATCCACATTGAAACGGGGCAGTAGTAGTTGCCACCATGCTGTTTTTTTCCTTATTTTTGTTTAACTCTGCTCTAAGTTGTTAATAACATTCGCAATTTTCTTTAAAATACGTCTTCCTACACTTTAAAACTTATGTCACCTCTCTGCTTTTGAGCCACCGATCGTCCAATCGCATTTTGCTAATTTTCACCTCAGATTCATTTACATGACTACTGTTATCTCTAAACCCTAAAGCCCTAGGAAGAGTGAATGTGCCTGCGTCGACATCGGGATGGATACCATCACATTTTTAGAATGAGGTGTTCTATTGTTTCTACAGATTTTCCACACACAGCACATGTGTCATCTTCGTGAAATTTCTTTTCGTAGCTGCGCGTTCAAAGACACCCTGACCTAGCTTCAAAGAGGAGGGCACTGCCTCTTGAGTTATCATAAAACGTTTCCTTCCTGATCTGCCTTTTCCAGCATCGATATAGTTCTACACTATGCTTCTTTTTCATTGAATCTGTCCAATTTTTACCTTCGACGTTTTTAACCTGTCGTTTAATGCTCTTTCTTTCTCCTTCCTCGTCTCTGGCAGACTTACTGGCCAGCTTTGTAGTTTCTTTCCGCCACTGTGTGTCAACGTTTTTCTGTACACGATTTAAATACTTTAGCTGCGTACCTGTTATCGTCCAATTTCCTCAGTTGTTCTTCGTATAGAACTTTACTCTGAGCTTCCCTTGCTTCAGAACGTTGTCCAGCCCATATATCCCTGTACTGCCTCGCTTGTGGTTTTCCCAAGGGCACCTAGTGCTAATTTTCCGACAGTTCTTTGATTTATTTCCAATCGCCACCGAACTTCAGCCCTTAAGCATAGAACCGCATTCCCGAAAGTAAATCCCGGCACCATTATTCCTTTCCAAATACCTCTGAGGACTTCATAACTGTTGTACCCCCCCCCCCCCCCCCAATGCCCCATGTTTCATTATCCCGGCATCTCTTCGCCCTTTTGCTATGATAGACGGTTCGTGCTTTTCCGTGTACATATGCCCTTTGTTTACCCATACCCCGAGATATTTGTATACGGCCACTCGCGGTATTTCATGGACTTGTATTGTAAGCTCCTGATCAGTTGTACCGTTGAAAACCATCACACCTGACCTAGTTGCGCTAAAACTGAAACCTAGACTGTCTCCTTCGTCTCCATAGCAATTCACCAACTGGCGCGATGAGGGGGCGCCACCTCTTGACGAATGCTCGCAACCTGTAGCGAGGTTGTGCGGCCTCCGTGACCGCAAAGTGAAACAGCCATCTCAGAGACACCGAGCGCTCGCAATCGCTGCCAAGACGCCAGAAAAAGAGAGAGCGATCCTCCCGCCACCTGTCTGTTAATCCTTGCAACTGACGCAAAACGTGGCCACGTGACTAACAGGAAGCAGGGCATGGAGCAGCGCGCTTTGTTCGCTGTTTCTCGTGATTGGTGCCAGTGCGTGTAGTTGTGCGTTCCGTGCTTCGAGTCTTAGGCCTATCCCCATAAAATGGTCGAGTTGTCTTCAAGCAGAATGGCGTGCTCACGCGCTCATTATACAGCTGGCTTCAAGTGCAACGCTATTCTGCTTGCTCAGAAAGTGGGAAATTAAGCGGCTGCAAGACGTCTGGACGTCAACGAATCGACGATCAGGGGATGGAGGAAACATCGCGAGGAATTGTTTAACTGCAACAGCCTGCGAAAAGGCTTTCGGGGGCCCAAGAAAGGCCGCTTCTCGGAGTTGGAGCGTCGCCTTGCTGAGTTCATTAGCGAGCAGCGTTCCCGACTACTTGGAGTAAGCATTGAAATACTTCAGTGCAAAGCACAGGAGCTTGCGTGGGACACGGGTTTGACCCAAAACCAGTTTCAGGAGGCATCACGAGGTTGGGTGCAGAAGTTTATGCCAAGGGGCGAATTCTCCCTTCGACGCACGACTTCTATTTGCCAGAAGCTGCCGGGGACATCGAATGAAAACTTCCAGAGTTCCAGCGCTACGTCATCGATCTCCGTTCCTGTACCAACATGCCACTTGGACATATCGGCGATGCCGATAAGACCCCCGTGTATCTGGACATGCCTATGTCCAGAACAGTGCACAAATCTGGTGAGCATGAAGTTCACCTTAGGAGCACAGGCAACGGAAAAAAATCTTATTACCTTGATGCTGGCATGTTTGGCTGACGGCCGCAAGTTCCCTTCATTCATTTTTCTCTGGAAGACGATCCCGAAGGACTCGAATCTTCTCATAGCTTGGACTCAAAGCGTGTGGGACCGAAGGCCAGGCACATTGCTGCATCTCTTTCTGAGGTCACCTGACACCCAGCGTCAAAAAAAAAAGCTACAGCGTGACCGCACGCATCTCGTTGTTATACCGGATGGCATGACCTCCATTATCCAGCCTCTGGACGTTTGCATCAGCAAGCCCTTCAAGGATCGCTTGCGACAATTATACTGGGAGTGCATTGAAATCGGATCAACAACACCTGCAGGTAGGCTGAAATGCCCAAGCGCGTCTATAGTTGCCCACTGGGTTTCAGCAGTCTGGTACGGCTCCCTCATGATTTGGGCTACCGCGCTTTTAAGAAATGTTCAATTTCAAATGCTCTAGACAGAAGCGAGGACGACCTGCTATGGGAGGCAGCTAGTGACAAAGAAGAGTCAAGCTGTGATGATGACAGTGACGGCGACAACTGCCGTGAGGATGAGGGTATACAGGAATGCCTGTTTGGCTTGCATTTCAATTAAGTTGTCTTTGACCCTCATAACTTTGCGATGTCGGTTCCTAGCGTCACACACGCGTTCTTTTGGTTTTTCTGTAGCACGCCTGAAGTCGACACTCGCGTTACAATCGTGGTCGCGTTACGTTCGAGTAAAACGGTACTCTGCTGCAGGGCAACGATTAAAAATGGATGTCATGATCCAATACAATGGAAATCCCGACATGCCCTCACCTTGTCGCCAGCTCCTCGCGATAGTGACAGGTTGGCATTTGCCTTTTCTATACATGACTGCACATTTGGCTTGGCCTCACAAGCCGACTCAGTGGTGTCCTCGAGTTCAATGGCCAGTTTGGAGCAGCGCTCTTCCGCAGCCATCCTCACTGCCACCTCCCTTTCTAGGTCCTCCTTGACGGCATGCAAACTCAGCTCGGCTTCCCTGAGTGCGTCGTCCTTGTCATCGAGCATGTTGCGCAGGGAGAGCTCGTGCTCCTCAATGTGGCGCCTCAGCTGCTCCAGTTCTTCGCACAGTTCAGAAGAGGCATGCTGCAGCGCTTCTACAGCGTCCCGCTCTACCTGCTCGATGCGCTGTTGCAGACACGAGTTGTGTGCAACCTCTTCCGCTAGATTCTCCGAGACAGTGGACAGCTCTTCGTGCGCTTGTTGGGCAGAGTCATCGGCATCACTGGGTGCTTGTACTTCACATGCCAGCTGGGATGACATCTCTTCACGCAAGCAGCGAAGGCTCTGCAGCTCCACTCCTGCAGCAGCCAGCTGAGCCTCTGCTTCTTGTTCCGCTGCAGCACCTCTGTCTGTCTGCAATGCCTTGTCATCCATCAGGAGGGCAACAATGCATTTGAGCAAAGAGCACATGTTAGACAAGTTAATAGTAAATTATTAGTAAAGGGGTAGTGAGAGGTAACGAATCCGCAGGTGAACAGTCCATCGTGTGAATATGCCTTTAGCATCGTTGCTCCGAAAGCTGTTTGCTGTATCCAGCGACGCGATTGCGACCGGTTCGGGCGTGCTTCTGTTCGCACCCGCTGTTAACAGGTGGGGCACTCGGCACTCGCTTACTCGTTACTAGGCAGGTCATCGGTCGTAGATTTGCTACTTTTGTGGCCTGTTCTGTGCTTGCCTTCGACTAATTCGTCGGCTGTATTGATTTGACACTGCATGCGCAAAAGGGTCGCCGCCGCGGCGGCAATGCCTCCGTTCGCCACTTCGCTCTAAGCGGGTCAAGCTTTTCTTGCGCTTCGAGTAATGCGAACTAAAATGCATGCGTCTGGGTCGGGACCGAAAATAAAATGATATTTAGAGTAAAGCGATTTTACTATAATGAGGGATTACTGTATGCAAAAACTCATGGAATGTTTACTGCTGTCAATGTATGTATGTCACTGTATGTATGGAGCCTCTGGCAGGTGGCAACCCGGCCGCCAGGTTGTGGGCAACTTGCAAGAAGGGTTTATGGGCCAGCTATACAAAATACTTAGTGTGTGAGGACAAAACCTTCAGTCTCAGATTTCGCCAAAGTTTGTGTGTCCGAAGCCTCTCCGTGATCTTGAGGCTGCTCAGGAAGAGCAACTTTGGTCTCGCAGCCTACTGCTGCCAATACTTCCCTTCGCAAAGCAGTGGAGCATTTGTTAACTTCTGCACGACTGTGCAGGAGTGGTATAATAATTCCCAGCGAACTATGAATAAAATGTAGAGAATGACCAATTCTGAGTGGCGTATGAGCATTAACTCTTTCACGCCATCATGTCATACTGTTAAGAAGTACAATTTCGCCGGCCTTTATATGGAGCCCGCTTTACCTTTAAAACCGAGCTTCAAACTGAAAGCAAATTGAAAAATGAAGTGCTAGCGCACCTAATTCACATTCTGCCTTACCGCGCTAAATTGTCCGCCATTTTCTGGTATTCCTTCATGCGCCCGAAGACTCAAAAATATTTGGGCAGAGATGGTGAGTAATGCATAGCGACAAAAATGCGTGCAATTCAGCCAAAAAAAGCTTGCCGAACAGCACACCAGAATGACCATGTTCCACTGTTGGGAGGGGCCCAATAAATGACCATAAAGGGCACCAAAGAAATGTCTGAGTGGAAACAAGAAGCCATGCAACAGTGGCCATTTACCTTGTGAGAACATTAAAGCTGTTTTTTTTCTGCACAATGTGACTACACTGCAGAGAAAATAGCAACCCGAATTTCTTCCACTATTTGGAAGGCAGCCTATTTGGACCGCTTAAGGAATGCCATTTGGGAGAGCTCTGGAAAAATTTCAACCACCCAAGGAGAGATAAATTTCAACCACCCACTAGCCATACCAGAACCACCTCACTCCCTGCTTCGAAGCTGGGCGAATTATGGCAGAGACTGGAGAACTGAAGTGGGACAAAGTGTTTCTCAAGGCAGCAACGAGCGTGGTAACCCAAGGTGGGGACACGCTGGAAAAAGCATTCCTCCAATCCACCCCTCTTTCTGAGATAGTGTAGCTGCCTTAACAATGCGATCGCGTGCTCGAAGCAGGCACACTTCGCATGCTGCAGTGCTGCCATACAGGGCTCCTTTCATATTATTATTAAGTGGCCGGTTTGCGTAAAGAAGTTTGCTCTATAACATAACGCTGGACAAAAGGCTTAAGTGTTGACAATTCACGATGAGTAAACGAAAAAAAACTTTCCACACATTTCGTTTCTGTGAACTTTTTATTTTTGAAACTTTTTGTTCAAGTTACTGAGGGCTAAATGTACTATACTGTTCTGCAGCAAATTAGTGTAAACACAGAAAGCCAACAAATGCAGCTGCAGTGCAGTAGAAAGCATAAACCATCTTGACATATATGCCAATCAGATAAAAGTAAACAGCTACTTCACATGCTAATAATCTTGTGTAACAAGCTCTAGACTTCTTTGATGAAAGTCCTAGTGGCTGGGTGGCAACGAAAACACAGCGAGCGATCAATAAGGAACCAAAACACTTAGCCCTGCACATAAACGGCTTTTCATATAATAGACAAAAACTCCTCTTCTCTACTTGTCTATTATAAAGGGATTCAACGGGTGAATTTCAGGCAGAGAATGGTGCGGCAGCTGTAGGCAGCTCAGATTCATCCTGCCGAAGCGCGGGCGCAGACCTGCACCAGTGCACAGACATGGTGCGTGGGCTTTGGTTGCTCATGCACCATGGTCCTGCTGAACAGACTGCTTGAAGCAAGGATTCCAGAAACTTTATTCGCTTGAGAATAATATTTCAAGCTTTTGATTATCAAACATTTGGATTGAATATCTAATACTTAATTATTTCACCAAACGTTCGAAATTATCGAATAGTATTCGCACAGCCCTATTAAGTAGGAGCCAATAGAGCAGCCAAACATGGCATAATTACCTTGCGGTACAAATCCAGCCGTGTGATCTCGCAGGCATTGCGGATGCGAGTGGTCATCTCTCTGTCTGCAATACGCAAGAGCTCACGCTGTGTGCGCTCCATCTCTGCAACCAGATTTTTGTAGTTTGCGACCTCTGCCCTGCTAGCACTGAGCATCCTCTTATTCTACATGCTGTGAAGACAGGACAAATTCACAATTTACGCGGGCATCATGGCACTACACCGAATGCAAGACTGCTGTGACATCCGTAGGTAACATCACAACTGCCAGAAGGAAGACCTTTGATGAGTGACAACATAGACTGAAGTACCTAGGAAAATGTAGCTGCGAAGCTACGCTAACGAAAGGCGTCTGACAAATGTCGTCTGAACGCATCGCAGGGTTACAAATTGAAAAAAAAAGTTTTGATGTGCTGCCATGCAAGCAATCTTTTCTTCCAAAATGATCTTCGGTCGCCCTATACCTGGCTGACACACTCTGTCTGAGCATTGATACTCCACATGGTGAATGAACCACAAAGATCAGAGCTGTGTGTTGCATGTACTGTCTCACATACGGACACACCGCGGCTGTTGAAATTCGATGAACAGCTAGCACCCCAGAAGGACTGGCATGCAAGACAGATGGCTGGCTTAATAGCGGTAATATCTGACAGAGGCAGTTACGGATTACACATGAAGTACTTTTATGGGGTGAACAACATAGTGCAGCTCTCTTGGTGAGAATGTTGAGAGAGCTGCTGCACACACCGCCACAATACCTATTTGTTTTATCTCCTTTCGAAATTCAGTACTGTTGGATTGAACCTAATGCCCCAGGCATTATGATGTAGTTCCATTCCTTGCTTCAGAAGTGCGGGCCACCTAAACAGTCTTGCACCTTGCTCGTGCCCAAGAACAAACGTCACTAGTGCTTAAATAGCACTTTCAGGTTGCATTTTGTGACATGCTTCATACAGCACACGGAATTGCTAGGAGTCTTGTTTGCGCAGTAGAAATAGAAAACCATAGTCTGCATGCCCATCCGTGATAGCTTTCAGTACCAGTCAATTTGGCTGGCTAACTCCCTCTTCGGAAGGTTAGAGGATTAGCCCCGAGTTCCAGTGCCTGGCAGATGCAACTTATCTTCAAAGGTCAACCGAACGGATTGGACGAGCTTAAAGGGGTGAAATATGTGAAAGCTGCAGGCAAGGCATGTCAAGTCTTCTCGCGCTAGCGTTAAAAATGACAATCGCTGAATAAAGCTGCAGCGGCGTTAAGGCTTATCCGCAGCGCATAGGGGCTGGTAGGGAACGCGATGATGACTGCATCTACAGTAGCAGTGCCTTTTTGATGCATAAATATTTGCTCGGGGGAAGTAAACCAGCACCACTGAAGGCAAAGACTGCTGCACGCTGTTTAGCGGTACCAGACAATGTGTAAAAGGATGTGAAAGAAGGCGGCAGAAATTTGAAATGTGTCAAGCAATGACGTCATTGTCCAGTTTCTCCACAGTCCTCCGATGCTTTGAGTAGCCTGAAGAGTGCTATGACTTTACTTGGCCATTATGCCGTTTCTTTACATGCTATAGCTAAACAACTAGGTATGCTTAACCTACAAGCTTCATGCATTTGAATCCTTGTATCTCCCCGATTTGACAAAAAAAAAGCGTTTCAGTTACCTTTTCAGAGGACCTATCTTGCAGGCAGCGGTGGGGTGTAAAGTGAAACAGTATGGAATGACTAACGCACTACCACAGAAAGCAGTGCGAATAGACAAGTTGCCATGCAAGCAGGAACTAAAAGGCACATTAGAGTGCTACAATGGAAATATCAATGGTCCACCTCAAGAATTTGCACATTGTTGTCATAGATTATATCTTATTCAACTAACAACAGGCTCTCTCGAGATAACCACTGCGGAACTGTGGCGCTTGTGGAGTGCAGAACAGACCTGGTTTTGGCCGGCTGGCCTCGAGTGAGGGAAACAAAAGGCATTGACTCACTCCGATGCGGTCCCGCAACGACAGTCTTCGGACCTTTTTTCGTTCCCATGCTAAAAGAACAGTGTACTTTCGAAGAATAGTATAAAAATTGGCACATTCTTTTAAATCTTTCTCTGTGATAAAAATTACCAAAGAAATACTCTTGGTTTGGTAAGAATTGCTATCTTAATCGCCAAGAAAATCAGGCCAGACCTGCCACTGCCATCGCGCAGTTTTCAAGCTTCAAGGCTCTGATGGCAGCCTGGCTCTGCCTCATGGAATGGACACATAACACGCTTTCCTCACTCCTGTTCATAAAGTACTTTTCGTTTGAAGATATTTAAGACATTCATGTTTTGTTCCTTGGAACTGCTCATTTCTTGAAATGTTTTTAAGCAAATTGCGAAAATAATGACAGCGGTAGATCTGCTACCAGCCGAAAACTTGCTGGAAACAGACATCACCATCATTAATTTATTGATATGTTTTAAAATCTCCTTAGAGCATTAAAGCATGTTTGTGCATCCAAGTAATGTAATACTCATTACTGCCACTGTACACTACCTAAGCAGCGGCAGTCAAGTGTGCGATGCCTTTTTACTAACCCTCACTACCATGGGAAAGAAACTCTGCCATATAAAGAATTTTTGAATTGTTCTACCACATTTCTGAGCCCGAAAGCTGGGTGTAAGTTTATATTGGAAAGATTCTTTTGATTGCCAGAATTAAGCCTTCGTTAATTCGGGCTTCAAGGGAGTTCAAATTATCAGAATCAACATTGGGCACAGCAGTAGAGGCAAAGCCATGCACGGACCTGAGCGCTTTCTGGGTGTTGTCAAGCTCCTGCTGGAGTGCAGTGACCGTGTCAAAGAGCTCGTCAGTCTCGGCAGGGTCCAAGATGGCAGGGCCAGTGGAGTTGTCAGCGGTCATGAAAGAGTCACCTTCACGTGTATTTGCACGGGCGTTCCTCCAGACCTCTGTGAGACGATGGACGGCCTGCCGACAGAGTTCATGCCGTGGTTCCAGCTGAAGTGGCACCACTTGACAGGTGATGGCAGAGAACTTGAGCGCATTTAAAGACTCTTCAAACTTTGCCATTGATGGGCAGATGTTCAACACAAGTGAAACCTGGCCACCCGTTGTAAAGTAGGCCTGCATCACCTGCAGACAACCACAGAAACAGTGATGAAATGATTCAATTACACTGCAGCCCTAGGCAGCACAAAAATCAACACATCCTGAAAAACCTATTTTATGGAATGCATCCGGAGAAAATGAAAACATCGTTACGAAGAGCTTATTTACCAGATGAACTCTGGCAAGCGTAGGAAAAAAGCAGTAGTGAATTTGAGTGTGTTGTGTTTTATGGCACATAAGAAGCTAAGGCCATCATCCGCCAAGTACAAGAAATACATGAAAAGTTTTTTGCCGAAATTTATACAACTGAAAAGCCATCGGCAGTCTAAAGGGCCTAAAATATCGGTACTATCTTGTGATCACATCGAAAACAAATTTTACGATGGCTCTTAGTAGAAGCTTAATAATGGGTTGGGTAACCTCAGCAGTTATCCTTGGCAGGGCAAAGATCTCAAGGCTCCCAACGAACCTAAAAGACCTCAGACTTCTCATTGAATCTGAGCATGCGCAGCAAATATTTAAATAAACTGCTCCATTCAATCAAACACATGTGCTTAACGCCCGGGTTGTGACAATACGTCAGCAGCTTCAACAGCTACTAGCACGTGAACTACAGTAGAACGTCGATAATACGACTTTCAGGGGACTGCGTGAAACAGCTGTATAATCCGAACGTCGTATAATAGAAAATCTTACACAAATGATGCATTCGTGTAATAAACGCGTCTGCTACTCTGGCTATAAAAAATTCATTAAAGTTCCTGTTCCCCCGCGGTATAAAAGCGCCTGTTTTCATTCTGAGAGAATTAGTTCTCGGACTGCGCCCAGCCAGGCCTTTCTGTGTTGAAGAGGCGGCTTAAGTAAATGAGGTGCGCGTTAAATAGGTGATGCCGGTGTTGTTGGCGTGGGTGGCAACAGCGCTGGAGACACCCCTGGCCGTAGCAGGTGGTAGCGTCCTCTGTCGACTCCACGGAATGGAGACGTCACAAGCTCCAATGGACCGATAATTTGGATGACACGACAGAAATACGGCTGCTCCAACACTGTTTTGCTGTAAGCAGTACTATGATGTGCCAGCGACATGTCTTTCTGTTCAGGCTTCCTTGAGAACAGTTGTCACACCGCGGCGGCTGTGTCTGAACTAGAAGTTCGCACCATAAAAGAAAAAACACTGCATGCGATGCGAATGAGCTGGAGGCACTTTCTGCAGCGATGTGCGACCCACCTGGTCACAGCACTTCATTCACTCCTGGCTTGCTCGATGTTGCTAGGCCTAATGTGCTTTGCACTGAAGCCACAGGGGAATGCGCTTTCGAACTAGCTGCCAATGATCATGGAATTTGCAGTCTTGTTACTGCCTCTACAATAAGTTCACGCTGGTATGAAAGTACAGATAATTTCTCTTGCGCCTTCGTCAGCGAAGCATGCAGAAAATGAGGCAGGCAAACCACCTGGCACTGACTGCTGCTAGTCGCAAGTGCGGAGCTTGAGCCGTTAGCAGAACTGTCATTACAAGCAGTCATGCTTTCGATGCATCCCTGCAGGCACAGCTCCGTCCTGATAATAAAGTCTGCCAATAAAGTGTTCCGCTAGAGTCTATCATTCGGGATGGTTCCCGCCGGCCATCGTATGAAGCGGGCCGTGCGTATTTTTCAGCCATATAATCAAGGCTTTTAATACATTATCCCAAAGGGAGATGCGCCGCGCCGGCGCCATATCCTTGTAAAATGCGGGTCGTCGAATGAGTGGGGGACGCATAATTGGGGTTCCAGTGTATAAAGGCTAGCTACATGGCTTGTTTACTGCCGGGAACACAGGCAATGGCTTTATCCCCTGGAGCCATCCAACGAATACAGCACTGTGTTCACTGCTATTGTCAACATCAATAAAGGGTGCCGACCGCTGCTTCAGTAAGAAATAAGCAGTTTGGCGGACAAGTTCTTGTAACACTCGCACTTTAGCAACAAGTGTGCCAAGGATTTATTCGGTTCTAGAAGCCAACATCTCACGAAGCTTGGAAGCTGCAAGGTTTTTCTATTATAGCGGACACAGTACCATACAGAGCCAAAACATAACAAGATGAGTTCTCTGTGGAAATGCTCGATAATCATGAAGTTATACTAAAGGAGGCAGGTAAGGTACAAACTATAGTTCTCATTAACAACTTTAAATATCAAGAGAAAAAAATTCAGGATGGTGGAGAAAATAAAAAAAGTAAAAGTCACCTGGATGACCTCTGAACCAAACAAAGAAAGCTGTATAGCTTTTTTATGTAACACAACCGTATGCCTACCATTTGGGTACCCTTGCAAAATACAGATAAGCCGCCCTTGCGTAGCTGTTGGCAGTGTTTTGTACCTTGGTGAGCTTGCTCTCACGGAAGGGCAGAGGCACCTTTTTGGCAGCGTCCTTGTTGCGACGCAGGCCATCGAGGCAGCGGATGAGCACCATGAGGGACGTGTTGATCCGGCCAGCTTCACGACGCCACGACCAGTCGGCGCCAGACTTGGATGGCTTCTCTGATCCAGCCAGGTCACAGAGCATGAGCGACCTGACGTGTCAGTCCTGGCTGCCCGCCCCCGAGTCCACCAGTCGCGCGGTAAACACGCTGTGGCTGGGACTCGAGTTGAGGTTTAGGTGTGTCTCGGCGATGCTCCGGTTGTGGTATGCAAGGCACAACAGCCTGTGTGCTTTGTCAGCAGTGTGAATGGGCACTTCAATGAGCCCACGGATGAAGAAGCGCTTTGCATGGTCCTCCCCAAGCTTCAGCATTGTGTGGCGGATGCCTTTGGCAACCTTTTTTTGCGGGTGCTTCCGCTGAAGGGAGCAGCAGGTCATAGATTCCTTCATTGTAGATTTCGTAAAATGGCAGCCACAGCAGAACCTATTGAAGATACAGTAAACAATGAAGTCAACATTCTGCACCAGATATGACAGATATATGGCGAGTACCCCTTTGCAAACTACACACCAAGTCCACTTCAAGAGATGAAAAAAAATCACTACAGTCAGCTAGTCCACTTGACTGCTACTGCTGAACAAACTGGTCGAACTTAACAGAAGTGCTCGAAATGTCTTTGCATGCAAAAGCATATAGGCAGAATTGATAAATCAGCAATAAGACGAGTGTGCAACGAGATGTTTAACGGTAATGTTGAGCACCCTAAGATGCATTTTCAAAAATTCAACAGAAAGCCTGCATTAAACTTCTTTGGCTTTGGCATAGCTTTGGCATTCTCAGTGGGCCTCTTCGATTTATCGCGCTAGGGCAGAAAGTTCTCCCCTGACAGGAAAGCGCAACATGGTCACATGGGCTGACAGCCACCAGAAGCAGCTCAAGGTAAGCCCTCAATGAATCGCGGAGGGCGAACGCTCTCCGCAGCTTTGGGTTCTTCTGAATCTTATTACTATGCGCGCTTGAGATCGAAAACAATGACCGGAAGTGATTGAGGGTTGCCGCAGACTGCAGATATAACAGCAACCTGAAATTATTGAGGGCAAACCGCAGAGTGCAGAAAACAGCTCATCGCGCTCGCAACCCGTATAGTACATCGGTGACGACAGCGGGAGCGTGTGCCTTCTTCGGTGCACAGTATGCTATGCAAGCTTCATGAAATCCTCAAAAGCATGCGATGAGCAATCACAATCCAATGTCTGTCAGTCGACACCACATCGGAGGGAAAAGCTGTCCGTGTGTTGTTCATCAAACGACACGCCACACTCTCGGATTATCGAACGTTTGTTTACTACGTAGTAAGTATGACTGGTATAACCGCTGACAATCGACCCTGCGTGGTGATTCACTTTGCTACAGTTATTGCGATTTCTACGTCTGAGCTGCTTCCTTTGGGCTGTAAGCAGAAAAGAATGTGGATATATTCCGTGCAACTGTAGTCTGTCAGCCGCCAGTTTTTGCTGCTGGCAAGAAATGCACTAATAATCTCTTCACTTGCTACCATACCACCTCTTCGTCATCTGCTTGTTGCCCGGGCTCTGCCAGCACAAAATAGCCCTGGTAAATCTGGCCGCCCGCTGTTAGCTTGAAACCGCCCAGCCATAGAAAAACTAACGCGTTCTGGGCAGCCACTGGAAGTGCGCGGAGCAATCCGTGAAAATCGAGCGCTTGGCTCCACGCTCTGACAGCCCGCAGGCAGATATTTGAAGAGGCCCAATGGTTAGCAGCACACTTCTGCAAAATTCTTGCAAGAGCGTTTGCATTTATGAAGAGCAATCCCGAAGTTAATAGAATATCATGCTCAATGTCTGCTTTAAGAGGGTAGCTGGTCTCAGAAAAAAAATTAAGCTATTCAACAAGAGTAAAATTGTTACCCTGCCTATGATAGAAGTTCAGTTACAGGGTTTTCAAGTTGCCACTTCACAAATTGGAACAAAGATTTGTATTCCTGTTTCTGAAGTGACAACTTGAAAATCCTGTAACTCAAAGTTTTGATATGCGGGATGAACATTTTACCTTTATTTATACATTGATGTCAGAAACCAATAACATGCAATCTAGGATATTCCATGCAGCAAAATTTCTTTAAAGCTCTCGGCAAGAAGTTGCATAACATATTGCTTAAGTGCACTAGGAATAGTACCTACACAAAATTAAATGACATATTTGAAATCAGCAGAGAAAAATAAGTATTCCCCGAGGATTTCACAATTGTGACTTTATTAAGACAGCCAGGAGTCCAAATATTTCAGGGTGTAGAATTGTCTGCTCCTGCACAAACTTAGCCCATACCATGATCTGAGTCTAATAATATGATCAAAATAAAGATTTTCTGAAGGAATAAATTGGTAAAGTTGGAGTGATCAGCGAACCTTTTTTTTTCATTTATTTAAGGATCCTTGTCATCCCTCATTACATCTCCTTTAATACCCCGAGGCAATAAACATCTCAAAAAAAATACCAGCTGTAGGTTCCACAAATGTCATTTTTATACCAGTGCCCCCCTTAATAAATTTGTTTCTAAGACCCTCTTCCCCCCTTAAAGGATCATAGCCTTTGCACTAATGCGTGTGAAGAGTGCTCATTCCAAGTCCAAAAGGATGTAGTACTGTTAAGGGCTAACATGACTCATTACTACATGGAATGTCCGTGTAATCTGCTGTGTTTAATCGAGAACACAAAATTACTTGACAGTTTGCAAAGCATAATTGCAAGTCAACATAGCAGATGCCGGTGCATGTTTTTCTTTGTTAATTTCCCCTCTTCCAACCATTTTTAACTCTTGGACAGTCAGCCATGTGCTGCACTGTGCGCACGATGCTCCTCACTGACCTCCACAATCACACAACGGCCGGCTCTCCCCAGCATCCTCAGTGGATGGCATTATTAGGATTGGTGCCAGCGGGTCTCGAGGTTTTCCACCAAGACAGCATCTCTCGCCAGGTGTCTGCGTGGAACCATTACCGCGCTTCGCCCGGTCGTGGCGTGGGACAAGCGGGGAGCAGGGCTCGGTGAAAATCCCCTTAAGGAGTTGCCGACAACGCCGCTGCCAGCAAGTGGTTTCGGCCTGCCCAAAAAACACAGGTTTTGTGTCAAGGTTGTAAGAGGAGGGGTCATATTCTAGACGAGTGCCGATACATAACGCACGACCGAGCTGCATGCGTTGTCGACTCTAGGGTAGAACTTGTCACGCCACCCGAAGTTCCACAACTGAAAGGAGAGCAAACGCCGCCGGAAAATGAGGCAGTGAGTGAAACACCCAAGTCGAAAGCAGCAATGCCAGTGGTGGTTGGGCAAATAGGGGACCGTCTTATATTGGTGCTTAGGGACAGCAGAGCCAACACAGCCTTGGTTTGGAGAAGCCTGGTGAAGGACGACGATCTTACAGGGGAAGCATCGGTCGTCACTCTGGTAGACAGCTCAGTAAGGTACCTTCCTGAAGCCAGGATTCTAGGGTCAACGCCATATTATACTGGGCAGGTAGTGGCAAAATGCGTAGACCAACCCATCTACGATCTCATCTTGGGGAACATTACGGGTGCAAGAAGTGTCGAAGACCCCGATCCCGAGTGGACGATGCTCGACGTTGAAGAACATCCAAAGGAGGAAAGCCCCGCGATAGCTCAGACGGGTGCAGTCAATTTCTCGTCGGCAGTGGTGACAAGAGCTCAAGCGACAGCCCGAGCAACGCAGCGTCCGCTCTCTACTCCTGTTGCGATGTGCTTGAGCGTAAGACCGGGCGAAATTGCAATTAGGCAAAAACAAGACTTGAGCTTGAAAGCCTGCTTCGAAAGAGTCGGGGAAAAAGTGAAAAGAAAGAAGAGTCGTACGACCTTCGAATATCAATTGGTAAATAGTCGTCTGCACAGGTAATGCATATTTAGTTCAGGAAGGCGGGTCCAACAGCTGGTGTGACCGAGAGATATGCGAGAGACCTTGCTACGCTTAGGACATGACGCTATTATGGCCGGACACCAGGGTGTTCAAAAAACGGTGTCTAGGATCACCAAGGAGTTATTTTGGCCGGGTGTTCAGAGTGACGTTAAGCGCTTTGTTCGCTCATGTGACGTGTACCAGCGCACAGGTCCGAAGGGAAGAGTTGGTCCCGTACCTCTCGGCAAGATGCCAGCCATCGACGTACCGTTTCAGCGAGTGGCGATTGACATTGTGGGGCCAATCTCTCCAGTATCCGCCAAAGGCAATAGATATGTGCTTACTCTGGTTGATGTGGCCACTCGTTATCCTGACGCTATTGCACTGAGAACTATTGACAGTATCCAAGTGGCGGAGGGTCTTGTGGAAATGTTTTCGCGTTATGGGTTCCCGAGGGAAATATTGACTGACCGGGGCTCGAACTTCACATCGGAATTAATGAAGGAGGTTAACCGCCTTTTGTCAGTAAGGCAGTTACTGACAACGCCTTACCATCCCATGTGTAATGGGCCTGTAGAGCGGTTCAACGGCACCCTCCAAAACATGATCAAGAAAATGTGCCATTAGAGACCTACTGATTGGGATAGATATCTCCCAGCTCTTTTGTTCGCTTACCGCGAAGTACCGCAAATGAGTCTTGGTTGTCGCCTTTCGAGATGTTATATGGGAGAACCGTTAGAAGTCCACTTGCAATACTCAAGGAGCTGTAGGGTAATAAAGAGATTGCATCAGATCTGAAGACAACATACACATACGTATTTGAGTTTCAAGATAGGTTAAAGGAAACATGCAGGCTTGCACATCAAATCCTGGAAAAGGCGCGTGAACGCCACAAGATATATTATGAAAAGAAAGCCATTCACAGAAATTTGAATCCGGGCGACAGGGTTCTTGTACTGCTACCCACGGATCATAATCAGCTAGTGATGCAATAGAAGGGCCCGTACCTTGTGACACGGAAGAAAAAAGACATGGATAAAGAGTTATTGATAGATGACACTAACAACGTTTTTCATATAAATATGTTGAAGAAAAACGAAGAAAGGGGTCCCGTACGGTACGCCCCTAAGGTAGCATGTGCGGTAGTATCCGAGGAGGCAGGTGATATTTCCGAGGTGCCCAGGTGTAGTGGGAAGGAAAACGCAGGAGGGGACGAGGTATTAATGAAGCCCATTGTAAATGAACCAGACGATCACAGCTCTACTCCAGATCAAGGAGGAGATGTTTTCGTATGGGCCAGGCGAAACGGAGGTCATATGTTGCAAATTAGACCTCTCTACAGATAGAGCCAACTAATCGGCTCTAGCTATCTCTGGAATGTATTTTTTGGTGTTGTTAATTTGTTGTTGGTGTTCCGGTGTTAATGTATCTCTGGGATTTATCTTGTTGTTGTTGCTGTTGTTGGTGTTATGTGATCATAACAGGGAGTGTGTTGTGGACGCCAACATGTTTATTAAATACTCTGTACGGACAACGGCAGTGGTGTGTTAGTGTTCTGAAAACGCAATTTGGTGTGCGGTGTTAGTGGTGTGCGTTTGGTGTGTGCTGGACATCTGCGGTGTGCAATGTGCTGGGTCCAATATTGCCACAGAAGATAGTCGATTGGCTGGATGTCTAGAAGAGGAGGATGACATGGGCAGTTTTTCATAGAAAAACTCCTGAGAGACAGGGCCCTTGTTGCATATATTAAGGAGCCTAAATAAATTTTAAAGGAAAGAGATGTGAAGAAGACGACGTGGATGAACCGAAGAATAAAGAAGATGAAGAAGAAGCATTCGGCGAGGTGGAGGGAGATGGTTGGTGGAGAAGCATTCGGTGAGGTGGAGAGAGATGATTGGTGGAGAAGAGAAGAAGACGCCAAGGCTTACGGGGACTAACGCCAAGGCTATAAAAGGGCGAGTGAGAACGAGGCACGGGGGGAACAGCAGAGAAGCGAAGGCTCCGGCCGGTCAGGGAAACATCGGCTGGAAGAGAGCGACGCCGGCTACTGCTCCGGTCAGCTCGCGTTCTACCGCTTCGCATCGTGGACTTCCTGTCGTGCCTGAGCCCGTTCCGGGGAGTCAACGGAGGACGCTACCACCTGCTACGGCCAGGGGTGTCTCTAGCGCTGTTGCCACCCATCCGGGTGCTCCCCCAACGCCAACAACACCGACATCACCTCCACGGGCGCTTGGACCGGGACCTTGTACGACGCAGCCAGCGACGGCGCCAGCGATGCCAGCCCAAGCACATCGAATGCCGCCTCGACGCCGGCTACTGGATCCGTACAACGCCGCAGCCACACCGAATCAACCGTGAGCACGAACGCCAACCGTTAATAGTAGAACGCTAGTAGTAGACATGTTAAAGAAGAAAATACCAGCCAAAAAGAACACACCAGGAGAGAACGCCGGACAACGGCTCAAACTTTCAGCACTTTCCACCTGCCTCGCAGTGGTAGCGATGCTTCACTCTTCCTGACGCGCTTCAGCGCCGGCAGCAAAGACTCCGCTGGGCAGTTGCGTTTCGAATCAGCACCAAAGGTGTGCAGTGCCAATGGTACATGTCATAATGGTGTAACGAAGAGAGCAACTTCGTTTCCTGGTGCTCGAGCAATTTGGCCACCTCTGCTGTCTCTGGCGGTGCTTACATGCACAGGGATGAATCATTTTTAGCCATGAGTTCTTCAGTCACCGGGGTGTGCTGAAGTATTTCAAACACTAACTGAAGTTTCCTGTCCCTGCCGAAGTCGTGCTTTAAGCAAACTGCATTCTTATTTTGTTTTTGCCGGCAACACCCAGTTTAGGGACGTGAAAAGGTGCAGGTAGACGTTGTTGAAGGTGGGGATCGTGGTCGCTTCTCGACACAACCTCTGTCAAGACGACGACCGCTCCGACCCGGACAGGAGTGCCGCTGAGGTACAGGGTTCGGTAGTGGATAAAGAAGTCTAGGTTTATTTTACATGTTTACAAGCATTTGAGTTCAGAAGTGAGCTGTTTCAACTGCATCCACCGTCCAGTTTTATACACCTTGTCTTCCAAACATTCCCCAGGTTAGGCCACCCTCGCCGTGGTAGGAGTGGCCGAAAACTTTCACACCCACGCATATGGACACGCACCTGGCATAAGTTGAGCCCGATAGAGAGTGGATGCGGTCAGGACCCCTGCTAGGCTGGTAGGTGACGTCAGCTAGTCGGCCAACTCTGCCACGGTCGGCGAACCCTATCCTTCCTTCAAAGAAGCCGGGGGGCAAAGCCGGAGCGCCCCTCGGGACATAATCCAAAGTGGTTCTGCCATTAGCGGGGCCGGTGGCTGCTGTGGACGAGCGGCACCGAAGACCGCCGAAAAGGTTGATTTCATAAGAATGAAAAACTGGGCGAGTTGATAGGGAATCATGTTTATCTGCGCAAAGAGACGAAAACATAGAACAAGAAGGGGTGGCGTGACAACTTCGGGTGGCGTGACAAGTTCTACCCTAGAGTCGACAACGCATGCAGCTCGGTCGTGCGTTATGTATCGGCACTCGTCTAGAATATGACCCCTCCTCTTACAACCTTGACACAAAACCTGTGTTTTTTGGGCAGCGCTATTAGATCGACAGTCAGCTGCACGGTGTCCCGCCTTGCCGCAGAGGAAACACCTTACTGGCGCCTTAGATGCACCGCCATATGCTCTTGTTTTTGGTGCATCTGTCTCTAGGGACTTTTGGGTTTCCTCTTTTGCCTTAATCAAATTTCTTAACCCTTAAGCCTCGAGGAATTGGTCTGCAGAGTCGGCGAACTCTTCCAATGAACACAACTTTCAGGAATAGCGCTAGTTTTGCGCTGCAACGTGCTAAAAATTGCTGTGACCAGCTGTGTCACGCACCCCTTCAAAACTTTTTTCTGTGTTTGACATATCAAGCCACCTATCAAAATAGTTGGTCAGCCTGTAGGAAATAAGCTTAGCGGTTTCAGAATCCTCAGGTTTCGCGGTGCGATATCTCTTACGAAAACCTTCTGCCGTAAGCCTGAACCTTTGGAGGAGCGTCTTTTTGACTTTCTCGTAGACCATTGAATCAGCAGCAGGCATCCTTCCAAACACATTCAGTGCCTCTCCGACTAAACACCTGCTCAATGCCGTGGCCCATTCACTGCGCTCCCAGCCTTGCCCCAAAGCTATCCGCTCGAATCGTTGCAGATATACACCCAAATCATCTCTCTTCTCATCAAAAGGAGCCACCAGCTTTCTTGGACAAACTCTATCCGGTCTAGGAAATTATGTACCCGCTAAGGAACGCTGATCATTGTCCGTGATCTCCTCATATCCCCCCGTGACATGCGCCTGTTTCCACAAAAGAAACTCTTTCTCCCGTTCTATCCTTCTTTTCTCCTGTTCTTCGGCCTCGCGAACTCTTAGGTCAAGAGTCTGCAGCGATGCAGACGAAGACCAAACGCTAAACACTTAATGTAACAAATAAAGTTTTTCTCTCTCTCTGTCCTCTCGCTCTTCTGCCTCGCGAGCTCTTTTATCTGCTTCGCAAGCGTCTGCGCGAGCTAGCGCCCTTTCTCCTCTCTGCCTATCTACCGCCTCTTTCTGCTGGTCGCAGAGACGCATCGCTTCTTTGCTTAACACAAGTTTTAGTGCCAGTTATAACGTTTTTGCCAAATCCATACTTTCTGCCGTCGAGAGATCGGAAAGATGCGAGACAAAGCAAAAAGGAAAAAAGAAATGAATTCTGGCAGGTTCGCCACTTATCTTTGTCACAGATCTCTCCGGATAACAGTCGGACCGAAAGAATGGACTAGGCGACAGGTGTACCCACACAAACGCCCATTTATTACACCCTACGTGACGCACCCACAAGAACACAAAACTAACAAACACAAAACACAAAGACTATAAATACACACGACCCGGGCACACTGCTACAAGCGTCTACTACTAGCGTTCTACTATTAACGGTCGGCGTTCGTGCTCACGGTTAATTCAGTGTGGCTGCGGCGTTGTATGGATTCAGTAGCCGGCGTCGAGGCCGCGTTCGAAGTGCTTGGGCTGGCGTCGCTGGCGGCGTCCTGGGTGCGTCGTACAAGCTCCCGGTCCAAGCGCCCGTGAAGGTGATGCCGGTGTTGTTCGCGTTGGGGGCGCCACCCGGATGGGTGGCAACAGCGCTGGAGACACCCTTGCTCGAACCAGGTGGTAGCGTCCTCCGTTTGACTCCCCGGAACGGGCTCATGCATGGCAGGAAGTCCACGTTGCGAAGCCGTAGAACGCGAGCTCATCGGAGAAGTAGCCGGCGTCGCTTTCTTCCAGCCGATTTGTCCCTGACCCGCCGGAGCCTCTGCTTCTCTGCTGTTCCCCCCGTGCCTCGCTCTCACTCACCCTTTTATAGCCTTGGCGTTAGTCCACGTAAGCCTTGCTGTCTTCTTCTTTTCTTCTACACCAATGATCTCTCTCCACCTCACCGAGTGCTTCATCTTTATTCTTCGGTTAATCTACGTCGACTTCTTCACACGTTACCTTTAAAATTTAATTTAGGCTCCTTAATATATGGGACATAATCAAACCCAAAGTCTTAATAGCTCTCCTTTCTGCCCGAGAAAGCCACGCAGTAGCTTATCCTGATAGGTGAATCGTTAAGTCAAGGATTTTTACACTCGGACTTTCCTGTAGTGGAGAGAATCGAGCATGCTCTAAAGAACGGAGGTAGCCTAAAAGCAGGGAAGAGGAAACTAGGCATAGGTAAAAACTAGATGTATGCATTAAAAGAAAAGCAGGGCAATGTCATTAGCAATATGGATAAGATAGTGAATGTAGCCGAAGAGTTCTACAAAGACCTGTACAGTAGCCAATATAATCAGAGCGTTAATGAGAAAAGGCAGCAGTGCACAGCCGTGCGTCATCCTGCCAGTAACGTAAAATGAAGTAAAGAAAACCTTAGAAGCAATGAAAAGGGGAAAAGCAGCTGGGGAGGATCAGGTGACAGTTGATTTGTTGAAGGATGGAGGGGACGTCGTGCTAGAAAAACTAGCCACCCTGTATACGCAATGCCTTGTGACCTCGACTGTACCAGAAGCTTGGAAGGATGCAAACATTATCTTAATTCATAAGAAGGGAGACGCCAAGGACTTGAAAAATTACAGGCCGATCAGCTTACTATCCGCTGCCTATAAAGTATTTACTAAGGTAATCGCTAATAGAGTGAGGGCAACGTTAGAATTTAATTAACCAAATGATCAGGCAGGCTTTCGTAAAGGATATTCCACAATAGATCATATTCACACTATCAACAAGGTGATAGAGAAATGTGCAGAATATAACCAACCTCTATATATAGCTTTCATTGATTACAAGAAAGCATTCAACTCAGTGGAAACATCAACAGTCATGCAGGCATTGCGCAATCAGGGCGTAGAAGAGCCTTATTTCAAAATACTGGAAGATATATATAGCAACTGCACAGCTACTATAGTCCTAAATAAAGTTAGCAATAAAAAAATTCCAATAAGGAAGGGCGTCAGGCAATTAGACACGATCTCGCCAATCCTGTTCACCGCATGTTTACAGGAGGTATTTCCCGACCTGAATTGGGAACAGTTGGGAATAAGAATAAATAGAAAATACCTAAATGATCTGCGATTCGCTGATGACATTGCCTTGCTGAGTCACTCAGAAGGTGAACTGCAAATCATGATCAATGAGTTCAACAGGCAGAGCAGATCGATGGGTCTAAATATTAACATGCAGAAAACCAAGGTAATGTTCAACAGCCTAGCAAGGGAACAACAGTTCACAATTGGCAGCGAGAGCCTAGAAGTTGTGACGGAATACGTCTACTTAGGGCAGGTAGTGACAGCTGATCCGGATCATGAGAGGGAGATAACTAGAAGGATCATTATGGGGTGGAGCACATATGGCAAATTCTCGCAGATCATGAGTGGCAGTTTACCAATTTTCCTCAGGAGCTTTATCTTACCGGTGCTCACATAGGGGGCAGAAACGTGGAGGCTAACGAAAATATTTCAGCTTAAGTTAATTGGAGAGACATAGGAGAGGTCTTTGCCCTGCAGTGGGTGTATTAAGTCTGGTGAAGATGAATGGAGTTCAGAATGGCTGCATGACTGATGTTGTCATATGTCTGTTCAACGTCCATTGCTAAAAAGGTACGCACATTGCGGCTAGGGGTAGATGACAAAACTGCAGATACCAAGACATCCAACACGTCCTCTGTACCAATATATGGACGAAAGCCGATTTGTGCGGATTGATAAAAACAGTGCTCTTCTTGCCACCATGACAATCGCGTGGCTAGCAAATCCTCTGCCAGCTTGCACAGAGTAGGGGTTAAGGAGATGGGTCGCAAGTTTGCAAGGTCCGTCAGAGACTTTCCTGGTTTCAGAATAGGAATCACGACAGCGGATTTCCAGCTCTCGGGCACGACGCCATCCAGCCATACTTTGTTTATGGTGTCCAGTAGTTGAGGGAGTGTAGCGCTACTCAGGTTATTGTACACCTCTTCCTGAATGTTATCCGGGCCGGGCGCTGTTTTTCATTTCGCATCATCTATTGCAGCCAGCAACTCAGGCAAAGAGAACGGGCATGCAATTCCACCTGTGTCGATATCGTTCGGCATTTGATATACATGCGCTGGGATGCCTTCCATATTTAAACTAGCGGCTGAAGTAGGCACAGCATCGTATTATGAGAAAAACTTTCTCTCTGCTTCTTTGGCGAAATCATCTGGCGACAAGTTAGCCGCGAACCATGCGGTTGCCGCTGCGTCAGTCGAACGGCGACGACGTTGCATTGTACGGAATGTTCGCCATAGAGAGACATTCGAGGACTTTGCAGAAACTTGTTCGCACCAGGCATGTCACTGCCATCGAGAGGGGTTGCGTTCATATTTGCATGCCTTAGCTGTTACATAGCTCAGTCGTGTACGTGTCTGCGACGAAGAAGGGTCTCGCGTAGCAGCCAGCTCGGCTTGACGGCGTGCCGCCCACAAATTAAGAAGGCCGAGGTCTTGTGCCGGTCGGCCAACATCAGTCCAGGTGGTAGTTGTAGCACTGTTGAGAGCTGTTTGTATGCGCTCAACAAGGATTGGCGAAGACTCTGAGAATCTGAAGAGAGATTGCCCAGACAGGAGCGAAAGCTGTCCCTGTTGATCACAAGACATTTGTAGCGTAAAGGTCGGAAATGTGAGGTGTGAAGACCGATGATAATAGGGTGATGATCACTTCCCCAGCAGTCTGGCTCTATGTGCCAGGAGGTAGTACCCGGACCCGACCACCAAGTCAAGTCTGGAGCTCAGGAAGCACTGCGAGTTTGACGCAATGGCCCTGTTGCTGTCCCAGGATGGTTGAGCAGCACAAATTGGGTATTCATAAAGGCGTCCCGCACACACCTGTCAAGAGGGCTTGAAGTGGGGTCTCCCCAAACCTGGTGAGGGGCGTTAGTCACCTCCGAATAAAATTGGACACCCGGCATTCTGCCGACGGACACTTATTAACCAGCCAAGTATATTACTTGAGGAAGCACTACCGGCTGGTTTAACGTGAAATGAAACGACCACAACGGTTCCCTTAAATTTCACAGCCACTGCCACTGCCTCTTGAGACCACGCGCACCAGTTTTCGAGAGCAAGGCGTACATGCGGAGAACTTGAAAGCACAAGCTGATGGGCGAGTTGGTTATTCATTGTTTGATTTGAAGCAGCGCAAGGCCGAAAGCCAAAGAAGAGAGACGAGAAAGAAACGGACGACACAGCGCTGAACTAACAACTGACATTTATTTGGCACGCTGCACGTATAAATACATTCAGGCACCTAAAAGGGAAAACAAAGCAAAGAGCTCATTCATGCACTGGGATTCTGCAAGCCAACACAAGCTAAAATGTGCGATTCAGGAAGCGAAGTTCTTTTTGAGATAAAGACACTGATGGAGCGCTTACACATGTGTCACCATACGTCTTGATGTTCGAAGCCTCGATTATTTCGCGGCACAGCTTATCTCTGTTCCTATCCACAACTCTGCAAAATTCAAACTGTGGGGTGCACTCGCACTCACGACAGTGCATGCTGAGGTTACGGGACTCTTTATTATCTACATTGTTGCGGTGCTGCCTGAGCCTATCATTTAAGCACTGTCCTGTCTGGCCAATATAAAACCTATTACAAGTAAGTGGAATAGAATACACGACATTTTTTTGACACTTCCCGAATTTGCGCTCATGATTTTTCGTGCAAACGGGGATAGTTTTCCCTGGATTGTTGACACGCATGCACAAACTTGATAACTTAACGGGAGCCGAAAAAACAACGTCCACTCCGACTCTTTTACCAACACTTTTCAAATTATGTGATATCTTGTGAATGTAGGGAATAGCTGCTACTGGCTTACTTGTTTGACATTCAGGACTCGGGGAGCATTTCAGTTTCTTCAACAAAACATCGGCCACAGAAGAAAGAACATGAAGCGGATAGCCACAAGCAGTAAGCCTCCCTAATTGGTTGCTAAAGCTGCGTGCGATTTTATGTCGACAGGATTTTGTAAGTGCACTCCTGAAGCTTGACATGACAATTCCTCTTTTAACATGCACTGCCGCCTTTCCCGGGGGAGCAGCAGTTTGTACACGATGGTCCATCATTGAAGGAGACATGTAGGCACTGAAGCCTGGAATCGATGGCAAGGCATTTGTTTTCTGTAGCAACATGACCCACACCTGGAGCTTGTGAATTTGTAGTCGGGTGTTGAGCTCTCCCACTTTCGTGGAAATGCCTCTGCAATTCCACTGCAGCACACCAGCACGACTGGAACTTGCCATAGTTACTAGCCCAAGCGCTGTAGCATCACGGACGTCAGGTGGGATAACTGGTTGGCCATAAACCGGAGCAAAGAAGTCGCACAGTTGTCCAGTGGCATTGCGGTAATCTAGGAAGAGGCGGCAGCAAATGACACTGCTGGGCGGTAGGAAGGCGATGTTGCTGCGCCATTGATTAATGTTGCGGATGATTCCGTTGCCCGTTTACGCCGAGCGAGCAGTTCACGGTGCTGCTGGAGCTTGGTGACCTCCGCTAAAAGACATGCGATTTGTTCGTCGACTGCGGCCATATCGTCCTGCGGTAGTTCAGGCTCACTGCGCTGCTTTGTTGGTTGTTTTTGGAGGCGGTCTTTTCGCACTGTATCGATAGAAGGATGCTGAGCTGAAGGATCATGCGAGGTGTGCTCAGGAAGCTCCGGCCTCTCATTGTCATCCCACTGGAGAGCTGCGAACTGATTGGATGTCTGCATTGAAGTTATACTGCCATGTATTGACCAATGCTTAGTCATTCGACGACGAGACTTTTGTGTTGCCTTTTGTTTTGTCGGATAGCTTGGAGATGTTATCTCGTGGTCGTCGGATTTACAAAGGCCGCATCCATGAGTCACTTTTCCTTCCGATGTACCTTCACCTGCAGCAGTGAAGGGGCAGGATTTGCGCTTATGTCCAGTACGGAAGCAGTTATAGCAATAAACCGCACTCGTTTTATATAGCCGAGGCCGTAAAATACAGCCATAATAGTACAGGCGGGCTGGTAGTGTCAGAGAGCCTTGGAAGGTGACTATGCAAGAGCGCCCCTTTCCTATGCGTCGGGCCTGGATGACACGGTACATGGGACAGTAAAGCTCACGCTGGAGTGCAGTTTGCTCCTCATTGATATCGACATTGTTGACGACGCAGCGCTGCAAGTCGGAGCCTTCAACTAAATATACTTGTACTGGCACTGAGATTTCGTTTGTAAGTGAAATACTGGTGAGCGTTTGAAGCCGTTCTACGGCAGTCAGAGTCGAAAGCCACAATGCAAAGATGTTGGATTTTGGCCTGGCTGTGAAGCCCCGGAAACCTTTGGTCCGAGACACGCGTCCATGTTAGCTTGTAAAATATGTTTGGTATATTCGTGAGGCTTTGGTTGGCCAGCGATTTAATGGTCATTTTGTAAGAAGACGATACGGATGTAGGTTGCACCAAGTTCTCGATCGTAAGACAACTGCGTTTACCTTGGGAGCCATCACTTGCCGAAGATGGAATCGGTGGGCTGTCGTTTGAGGGACGCTTGTTAGTTGCACGATAGCATTTTTGCACGGGTAGAGGTGCCGATAAGTCCAGTGTAATGCCCGGTTCATCATGCCATGCGGTTTGAGGTCGATCCGAAAGGCAGATAAACTACGAGCACTTTGCATTTCGGGAAGGCAGGAGGGGTGCATCTGCCGACGAACCGGGAGCACAAAGCTGGACCTGGCGCCGCGGATCAGGTGTCGGCTGCTTTCCAGGTGCTGCCACGAGAGACGCCGGTAGAGCTACCTCCGCCAGCGCGGCAGTGGAGGCACTAAGACTAGCGTCAGTGCCCAGCTCAGCTGCAATTATGCATGGTTCCCAGGAGGCTTCAGACGGTGAAACGACGCCTGGAGCTTCTTCAGAAGGCGAGGATGCACTTCTCTTCAAATAGGGCACGTATTTACGTGAATGGCGAGGTTGTTCTGAAGAGCGATGTGCAGCCACCTTAGCAGGGACACACTTGGAGGAAACTTTTTCTTCTGCTTTTTTCCAATCAGAAAAGCCGTGCGTGGTGAAAGCAGTGAGGATGCTTGAAATCGAAAATAGTTTGCAAATGAAACAGTAAACGGAACCTTTGGAGTCTGAGTACATTAACCAGTGTCGCTCGTACGCCTCCTCATTTACACCCTTTCGCACGAAAAGATGAGGTGACATATAGCGTTTCTGAGTTTTGTATTGGCTTTCGGAAAACAGGAAATTTTCTGCCCGATTTTGAAAATGCAATGGCCCTTCCTCAAGGCATACAATTCGAATGCTTTCAGTAATAACGTCCGGCCACTAAGCAGGGTAACTTCGGAGAATCTCGCAGCCTGCCTTTTGTTGCGGGGGTGTCTGTGTTGCCGCAGCGAGATGCCGTCTCATTCATCCTCTCTGGACACACTTTGTGGGTGGAAACATGATTATTTTGAAGCCAAACTAACAGGAAACGAGTCGGTTCTTGGAGTGTTGTTTCCAGGCGCTTGCTCACGTTGCTCACTCAGGAACAAGATAGGGCTCGGTTAGCGTCGGTTGCTCAGAAATATGGAAGACCGAGGTTGACACCGTTTTCACAGGATCCAGATAACAAGGATGAGTCAAACCTTGCTTCTTGCAAGGAAACCGTGGTGATGAAGTTGGCAAGTCTTTAACAGAAGCACAGTCTGTACTATTGGGAGTTTGACACGGACTCTGGGTAGAGCAATGATACTGCTCCGCGGAAGCTGCATTCAGTAGGTACTTTGCCATCTTTGGTAGCTTCTTTTCACGCTCCTCTCTTTCTAACTTCGCCTTCCGTTTAGACGCACCACTTTGATGCTTCCGGCCGAGCGTTTTCGCATGAATGGATGCTAATTGTTCACTGCACGGCGCACTTCTTCAGTCCGACGCGACCGCAGGTGTCCAACGGTGGCCGTCCCGATGACTGGCGCACGCTGTCTGGATGGTCCGTGGCTAGCCGAGAGTGGTGCGTCCCCCGGGAGCTCCTCAGCGGGCGGGCTTACGCAAGCGGCTCGGGGCTGAATCGCAGCCTGTGATCAACTTCCTTTCATAGACGCGCGCCGCGTCCGTCTGTTACTAGCCCCAAAACAGGCGTCCACATACGCATAGAGTTCCTTGTATAAATTTCCTCCTTCTCCGTACAAACTCACTCCTTCCCACTTTCGATCTCGTCTTCCTATTGGCTAGGAGCAGTCGTCTGTTCTGGGAGGTTCTTGATTTTTTTCGCTCCGTCGACGTGGGGCGCGAGAAAGAAGGGGAGGGGCCACTCTTAGCGCTGGCGAAGTTACGCGCCCTCCGTCACCTCTGAGACTTTTCTACTTCTTTCTGGAAAGATCGGCGGCCAGTCTGACGCTTTTTCCGTCGAGCGCGAGCGAGGGTGCGCAGCCACTAGGCAGGAACGAACCCTGGGGACAGGCCTTTGAGTACAGCTCTCCAACTTTCCCCTTCACTCTTCCACAACCCTAGCCCGAACAGTGAACATTTCATGCCACACGGCACGCGGACAAAAGCACGTGTTACGTCTCCTTTCCTTTCCTGCCTAGACTCTGCCATCAGACCGATCATCATCTGCGCTCGGACTGATCCTCCCTCGCCCAAATTACTATCACGGTAAAAAAAGTCGAATGGGAGGATTGTTGGGTACTGCAGCACATCCTTTCTACGAGAAGGACAGCGGCGGAAATATTTGAAAGGTGGAGGGTGGCGTGGTGGTGACGAGGGGCAAGGGAGGTTTAGGTTCTCATCCCGCATTACATGTTTTAGGTGTTGCCCCCTTGCCCCTCTCCAGACAGCACTGGACAGACGGACTGACAGGAAGCCACAAAAACTCTTCCAAGCAAACGCACCTCGCTTCGTAAGAAAGAGGGCCCCGCCGGGGTGACAGAGGATTGCTGTTTTTGTAGCTTGACAAGCTCTCCCTAAATGATCAGGCTAAACGCATGCTGTTACATTAGGTGGCGGGCCCCGTCCACTCGTTCATGGTTTTCTCGCTTCATACATGCAGCTCGAAGTTTCGTTGCCCATGGCTCCATACACTAAGCAGGTTAGAATAAATAGGCCCCATTCTCCTACAGTCCGAGGTGAGGCCCTGAGATGCAGCCCCCTTAGCCCCCCCCCCCCCCCCCGCGCCTAATCCAGCGCTGGGTGCGGGTCTTGGGCGTGTTGCTCGGTGAGAACCTTTGCCCTGCGCCTGCCGCCGTCCTTGATTATACTCGGGGTGCAAGTTCTTCAGGATGGTGTCCACGTGGATGAGGGCCCGCGCCTCCTCGCTAATTTCGCACGGTTGCCGACTGGGAGCTCGGGGTTGTAACCCAGGGACGCCAGTATACTGTGGCCCGTCTTGGTGGTAGAGGGGCACTCTGTTTGCGCGGTGAGCTGCCTCTCGGCTATTTCTTCTAGGGTGTTATGAACGCCGAGTTGCTGGAGCCGATCCGTACTCGTGGTGTCCATTAAGCAAAGCGCCTTCCTATAAGCCCGTATGATCAGCGTGTTGAACTTGGTCCTGTCAGTCGCGTGCCAGTTGAGGTAGGCCTGAACGTAGGCGATGTGACTGATCACGAACGAATGGACAAGGCGCACGAGACCGTCTTCCCGCATGCCCGCCTGTTGTGTCGAGACTCGGTGTATGAGCCGGATGGCGTCCTTTGCCTTTGTGTTATGCTTGTTGATGGCCTCTTCATTGCGGACGCTCTTTTTTAGCAGGAAGCCCCGGACCCTGACCTTGGGAACTTTGCGGAAGCGTTGCCCCGATGCAGTCACGGTCTTGATGTGATCGCACTCCCGAGGGGGAACGCGTTTCCGTCCCGTTCGTAACGATGTGAGGGCGAAGTGCTCGAACCTGGCGGGCGACCGCACTATGCCGGTGCCTTCAAGGTGCTGCTCGATGGCGGTAACCGCCGCTTGCAGCTGTTGCTTTATGCTGGCGTCAGTGCCGCCGGCCGCCCACAGTGTAATGTGGTCGGCATAGATCGCATGCAGGGCACCGGTTCCAGCTACTGCCCTCGCTACCCGGATCATGACAAGGTTGAAGTGCAACGGCGAGATGACCGAACCCTGCGGGGTGCCCGTGCTGCCGAGCTTGCGTTCGGGGAGCTTGAGGTCTCCGGCATGCAGTTCTACTGTGCGTTTGGTCAAGAAGACTTGCATGTATTTGTAGCTCGTTACCTCCATGTTGAGTCTTAGTACTTGTGCTAGTATGGCTGAGTGTTTGACTTCGTCGAATGTGCGTTGTAAATCGAGCTCCAGAATTACTTTGCTGTCTTGCGTCTCGTTGTCGATGATTTATTGTTTCAATTGTAGCATGGCGTCTTGTGTGCTGAGTGTGTGCCGGAAGCCGATCATCGTGTCCGGATGGAGTCCTTCCTTCTCCAGGTATTCCTGCCGCCAGTTGGCCACCACGTGCTCCAGCACCTTGCCCACGCAGGACGTGAGCGAGATGGGATGGAGGATGCCGATGTCCGGTGGCCTGCCCCGTTTCGAGATCAGAATCATTGTTGCCGTTTTTCACGGTCGGGGGAGCTTGCCCGAACCACAGCATTCGTTGAAGTAACAGATTAAGGCCTCAGTTGATGCATCGTCGGGGTTGCGTAGCACCTTGTTTATTAGCGAGATCGGGGCCGGCTGCTGAGCGGGTGTTGAGCTTGCAGCGCTACCTGTAGCTCTGATACTGCAATGTCTCGGTCGAGCCAGGCCTTGGGTAGCCCCACTACGGCGGGTGGGTTTCCGTGGGGCTGCCCAGCAGATACTCGGCTTTCAGGCTCTTGATAGTGGCGTCTTTTCCTTGTTCAATAAAACTTGTTGCAGGGCTAGTTGGTGACGCTTACTTGAAGAAAATGTAGCGCGAATAAGGGGAGCACGGGAAGAACACAGGACAAACACGAACGCGTTCGTGTTTGTCGTGTCTTCCTCTCGTGCTCGTCTCTTTTGCGCTCCATTTTATTCAAGTGTTCCGTGTTGTTGTGTGGTGATATGCATGAGGCGGGTGCCGAAATAGATTTACAATGGGATTTACAATTCAGTCAGCACATAGAAAAAAGTGATATATTGCTATTGGCAGCTGAGGAAGCATTTCAAGGTTCTGAAGCGTAAACTCTGTAGAAAGCTTTGACAAAAGTGTATTACTCCTGCTCGCAATAGTGGGTAAATTTGATATCCGCGGCTTCTCTCAGAGCTTGGTCATTTGTTGATGCGTGTTATGTTGTCGGTTTTTCCCGCGATTTCGAAAACATAAGAAGCGATTAGTCACCTGTCTTCTTTCGAGGCTAGTGTACTGTGGGATGTCAGTGCACGTTGAAGAACCCCGCGTCGTCGAAATTTCCGGTGCCCTTCACCACGGTGTCTCTCATAGCCTGAGTCGCTTTGGGACGTTAAATCCCATAAACCAAACCAATCATCACGCACGAATAATCTCCGTAAAGTAGAACCCACCTCCGCACGAACAATAGAATATCAAGCCTCACCCTTCATATTATCTGTAGAAGATTAGAATTTGTTTACAGCGGGCATAGCTATTGAAACTGATCTGCCCCATTTTCAAACTAGACATTCAGCCCAACTTGGTTGCGAAACTCGCCGTAATATTGTTTTCACTCGTGTCTTTTTAGGACTGTGTTGTGTAATCCACCTATGTATCCTTTAGCGAATGCAGTGCTGCGTACTTAACATTTGTTTTATAGTCACTTTCGGATCTGTTAACAAATATATGTCAAAGCTATGTATTGCGATGTTTTTATGCCATACTCCCATGTAATGCCTACTTGGGCTTTTAAGATATTTAAATACTCAAAATAAACAAAGCAACCAAACGAATGGCATGGAAACTTGAATGGTGATAACTTCAGCAAGAAGGCCCTCTTTCTCGATTCTGTTTTTTTTTCGAATACCTTTTGAGCCTCTACAGCTTAAAAATACTTTTTGTGGTTTTTTAGGAACGGCACTTCTGAAATAGGTAAATATTGTATTTTCAGATGAAGAACTAGAACTAGAGAAAGAATAAAAACAGACTTGATGTTTTAAGACGTAAAAGAAGAAGCTGATGGAAGACGATCGCTTCCGCAGAAGAACGCCAAGCGCGGCGGTATTCGACTTAGACCCTGAAATATTGCCGGAGCCTATGTGCGGCGGTTTGCAGCTGCCCGGAGAAAGCACGTTTTGGGTGGAGAGTGAGCAGCGGTTGCTTACTAGTGCCGAAACCGGGGCGGCAACTTCGGTCTGCCTTTGATTCCTTTCCAGGCTATCAGAGCTTCGTCAGTTGCAAGAACGACCACTGGACATGATGAGCCCTTGTACTCTGTTGGATGCTCATTAAATGTTCCTGACCTACCTACGAAGTTCGAATGGACTTCACGAGCACCGTCAACTAGTCGCCAACGTCGAGCGCCTCGGCTTGTCCACAGAACCATCCGTGAAAATTTGTAGATTGTGGACATATTCTGTTTCTTAATGTTCAAGTACGAGCGAACGCGTGGCGGCAAAAGGAGGGGTGTGGTTTGCGCTCACATGGGGAATTTTGATCTTACAGTCAAATGTCGGAAAATAAAAGGGTGGAATCGACCGTTTGCTTTGCCTTCCAACATTAAGGCCTAAAGAACTAAGAGTATTAAGTGCCAAGTAGGCCTTCGACTCAAATCTCTTGCTGAGCCGCTGGAGAAAGGATTTCCCTGCTTGCGGCCTATAGGGCGCTGGACATACTACAATACTCCCTCAAGACGCTATTGTGGCTGCAGGGCAGTGCACGCACTCGTGAGTGAACCTTAGTGAGCCTCTGTGCATTCCTCGAACACACGTGCTTGACGTCCCGTCTGTTCTCCGCCAGGTAGTTACACGCAGTGACCGAACGCTCCGCGAGTTCTGCCTTGAACGATTAATAACTGGACGCCCCACTCCAGTTGTAGCCAACACAGTGCTGTGCGCGTTTTAATTCCTCCAACAAGAACTAATCACGCGCACAGCCTGGACACTTTCTTATTGTGTAAATTGTTTGTATATATTACTTCTCCCTCTATCCTCTCTTCCTGTCGCCTCACCTCTTTCACTTCATTTCTCCATTCTGCCTTCTACCCTTTATTTCCGCTGCCCCAGCACAGGTGCTTCAGTATCGATGGCAGATGCCTGGGCTAGTAAAAACCTTTTCCTTCCTTTTTGCTATTATTTGAATAAAACCACTACCACCACCACACTGCTACCGTCTCTCCTAAGCGGCCAAGATGCATTCGTAGTATCTGAGAAGCGACGAGTCTAAGAGGTTTCGATAGAGACTCAGGAAGTACTGCCTTGTTTGGAGCTGCCTGAGGAACTCCAATGGCTCTTTCTAGGATGGAAAACTTCGAGACGTTCAAGCTGCGATGCCGAGGGGGAAATTAAAAGCAATTGATACATTATGCGACTGACCACCAGCGCTTCATGAAGTTTGACCATTGTAGAAGGATGGTTTCTCTATTGCTAACTTGCTTTTCTACGGATCGCATCGAGACGCGAAGATCGAGATGAGACAATCTCGTCGATAGCTTTTTGCCACTGTAGACGGGAGTCAATAATGAGGCCCAGAAAACGCGTGTGATTGGAATGCGGATGCAAGAGTAACTAAAGTCTATCTTCAACCACGCTTGACGTGTTCCTACACCTGGAAACGAAACAAAGCCGATTTGTCTAATGATAGAGACAATCCCACATATTAAAGGTAAGCTTGTACCGAAAGTAGAGCCTGTCGAGCTATCAGGCCTAATCGCTTGTGTTGGTAGCCAGTAAACCAAATACAGAAGTCGCCAGCATATATTGACACACGCACTTGCCTACAATTTTTTTTGCAATAAATCGGGAAGGTCAGCCATTACGACGTAAAGAGCGTGGGGGAAAGAACACTTTCTTGGGGCACACCTCGTGATAGAACCGTTTCTGTGCTTAAGGTACTCCCTAGCCGTACACCAACCGCACCATCACTGATAAATGTGTAAATGAATCTTAACATATGGCCATGACCATGCCCGGCAAACTGTTCAGAATTGAGCTCTGAAGCACGTTGTCATAAGCTTTTGCAACGTCAAGAAAAATGGCTAAGGTGGAAAGGCCGAAAGCTCTCTGGTATTCAGTGTGACTCACCAAGTCTAAGATGCTATCTTGGGCACTAAGACCTCGGCGGAATTCTGTCATACATGTTGGCAGTGCCTTGCTGCCCTCAAGCCACCTCGATAAGCGTTCATTTACCAGCTTCTCCATGAACTTAGCTACACAGGAGGTCAATGACACAGGGTTGTATTCTCACCGACGACGAGAATTTTGCCAGTTATTGGCAGTCTTGCTTGCTAGAGAATCTCGTCCTTGGAAGCCTTTTGAAGCTGCTGCAATACGCAAGGTAGAAACTATTGCGTGCTTAGAAGAGGAATTTGGAGACGGACGTGTATGTGCTAATTCTGCAATGGATATATATATATATATATATATATATATATATATATATATATATATATATATACATATATATATATATATATATATATATATATATATATATATATATTTGGAGACGGACGTGTATGTGCTAATTCTGCAATGGATATATATATATATATATATATATATATATATATATATATATATATTATACACCACTTGCTTGATACAGGCCTATCATGGAAGTCTCGTTCACGCTTAGGGATCTTCAGACTGCGCTCAGTGGCCTGCGGTGCCGGTGCTCACCAGGTCCCGACGGTATCACCAACCAAATGTTGCAGCATCTGCTCCTGGAACTCGGGAAGGATCTCCTAAACTTCATCTATCGAGTTTTGGACACTGGCGATGTTCCTCCATCATGTACTGTGGCAAATCTAGTTCCAGTACTGAAGCCTGGCAAAAACATGACGGACCTTGCCTCATGTCGCTTCTCTCTTCTCGTTTTAACGCTAAAGCTGTACTGGTGGTGCTGTAGGTAGTACTTTTTTATTAAAATAATAGTAAAAAGGAAGGAAAAGATTTTTTCTAGCCTCGGCATCTGATATCGATACTGAAGCACCTGATCTGGGGCAGCGGAAATAAAGGATAGCAGGCAGAATGGAGAAATGAAATGAAAGAGGTGAGGAGGCAAAAAAGGTGTGGTGGGGGCAGCCTAAAAAGAATGTAAACAATTAAGCCCCTGCCTGTGCCAAGGTGAGGGGACCGGAAGAGAGGAAGCTTTCCTGGCCGCGAACTTCTAATTTCGCCGTGGCGGTGCTCCGAGGAGGCACATGACGTCAAAACGTGCGCCTCGCCGCTGATATTTTTCTCTCTCTCTCTCTCTCGCTCCCGAGTCACTACTTCGCATGCGCCAGTAGAAGCCCCGAGCCACAGGTGTTCCTCCGCTAAGCAGCGCCGCGCCTTTCCTCAAAATCCAACTTGCAATTTTCTCTTTCTTCTTTCCCTCCCTCCTTTATTCCTTCCTTTACTGCGCGGTTCGGGCGTCCACCGAGATATATGAGACGGTTACTGTGCCATTTCCTTTCCTCAAAAACCGAACAAAACAAGTGAGCCGACGGCGTTCATAGAGTTTACTGGCGTTGACAACTTTGCAGGGGCCCTTCATTTTGTCGAAAGGAAAGGCGCACAACCAGCTCCGCGGGTCAGTGGAGACAATCGCGCTTTCGTGTACGTGACGTTGGTATTCAAGTGCAAAAGTCTGCTTTGATTGCGTTCCGCATACTGGATAGGCAGCGCACCCTCCCTGCCACCCTACGAGGTTGCATGCAGTTTATAGTTTATCGCAAGAGATTGATCATCATATTAACGCTGCGGCGTAGCTATTGCTGCAATGCCGCATGTCAGCTACAATGGTGTCTGCGCTAACGCATTTAGGCGACATCTCTCTCTCAAGACCACCACATGTATCAAAGCACGAATGAGGCGTTCGCATATCCAGGGAGCCAGTTATGCATCCTTCCTTTCCTCAAAGCCATCTCCGTCTAGGACGTTTTCAACACCAACGCCGTTGAACACAGTGAACGCCGACATCTTTCGCTTTGTATATCCTGGAGCTAATCCACATTATTTTAGTTTCTTTTGGGTGTCGGCACATATGGCGCAAACGTTATAAACGCATAGATGCAGGTCATTCGCCCGGCCCCTAGCAAGCTATAGTGAGCTATCGCACACTGTCTGCAGAAAAAAAATGATAGTATTTTGGACTGCCGGCAGCTTTAAAAACGGTATCGACACTACTGATAGCCCACTTACCCACAGCTTTGAATCACTAAGTTCCATCTTCGGCCGTTCCTCGTTTGGTTCATCTTAAAATGTGGCCGAACTTAGCGGCCAAGAAATGTGCCAACTGAGAGTGAACTAACGCTAAATGACCGATAATAAATGATAGTCTCGTCTCTTCCGCCGATACGGCTGGCATCGCTTGGAGAGCAGCCCCACACGGCACACGCGTGTAGGTGTCTTCAGTCCAGAACCCCTGCAGCCTTGGCTGCAGCCTGGGCGCATTGAACCAGATGGAGCGGGCCTTGGGTAGGTGAAGGTGGGGTAATCGAGAACACTTGCGGATTGTTCTGACTGGCCCAGGGGGTGCGGTAAAGAGTGGTGTAGCGGCCAAAGATAGGGAAGTTCAAATATGTGGTTTGGTTATAAGTGGTATGAATGAGCTCTGGATGGAAATCTAGTGGCCTGCAGTCTTCGCCTTGCGCATTGGCTTCCCTGCAGGCTTTTGTGTTGTGGTGGTAATAGCTCTCAGGCGAGGCGATAGCAATTCAAAATTTCAGCGAATATCTTCGAACTGCCTTGTCGAGCCCCTCCCTTGATTATGTTTATTGCCGGCGCTCGAGGGGTAAGAGCTTGTCTCAGCAGGAGCGCGCTGATCGCCGTTTAGGTCAGAGTGGCCCAGGGTCCAGACAGCAGTCACTGCAGTGGTGGGTGGGTGTTTGAGGATAAAGTTGAAATTTGCTTGCGAAATGCAGCCTGCATGGTACATCCGACTGGTGTGCTGGCTGTCGGCGAGGATGGTCATAGCCATGGCCTCTGGGTGAATGATGGTGATGGCCAAGGCAATGGTCACCTTTCCCGCTTTCATTAGTCACTTGGCCTTGATGGCTGCAGCCACGACATTCTTCTGCAAGCAAGTAGGGCGTATATTCTCTCATAATGAGTGACCGTTCTCTATCGGTCGTGGTTCGGGGTATATTGTTTCTTTTGAGCCTAGACCATTTTGATGAACCGGTCATGGTTGTTGATCGGGTTCATTTTTACATATATATGGGTTCGACGTGGATGTTGTTTGCTTTGTAGGGCGGAACGGTTGCCCGGTCTTGCAGCAAGGAAGTGGTCTCGTACCACTGCCCTTGCAGCAGGCGTACCATTTGGGCTTAATGTTGTAGCCGGTGTTGTTCGCTGACCATGTGGGATGCTACCAATTCGTTGCTGAAGTCGGTGGCATGAAGCTTACGCGTGGAAGTCGTCAGTCGCAGTCTAAAAGGGGAGCCTGTACGTACTGCTAAAGAGCGTGATGGTCTTGTCCGTGGCCGTTGCCGTCAGGCTCGGGCACGGGACGTGGTAGTGGAGCCCACTGAGGACCAGCGCTCGAACCAGCCGGAGTGCGTCGTCTTGTCTTAGGCCCTGTAAGCGGCTGATTACAAGTCACATCCTCCGCTGGACTTAGCTGACGGTGTTGGTCCCATGGTAGACTGTGGAAGTGTTTCGATCGTTTGTCTGGGTTTCTGTGCATGAGGATCTTGACTGTGTCCAGCTCGGAGACAGCATGCCATCGGATGCAGCCGTCCGTCCATACACGAGTGGTACATGTCGTTGGAGTTGCGTTGCGCCAGGAGGGGCTTGGACTTGCTGTGCGTCATGACCAAGGCCGCCTGTTTTACAATGAAATTTACGAAACAGGCGGATTTTTGTGCAGCGTCCTGCTCGTTGCTAGCCGAGCCGGTGGTAGTCTACATGGTGATGTCGTCTGAGTAAATGGTCTAGCGGGTGGTCGATGACCATACCGTGACCTTGTTCGTTCGAAGGTGACGCGGGAGGAAGCCGCACGGGAAGTGCACGTCCTGCAAAAGATCGAAAACAGTTGCAACGCCTTTTAGTGAGCCAGCACTTATAGCGGGCATTCCCCGCATTTAACCGTTGCGTGTTTGTCAGTTTGTCTCCTTGTTTGTCTGAAGCCGGTTCTGTGGCAGGCTGCGCACCTGCCCATCGGGTGGTGGGCAAGCTACCCAGGCATATACTTAAATATTCTAGCAACCTGCCACCCGAGTCAGGTGCAAACTCAATTAAGGTTGCTCGAGGAGAGAAACCTGGGCGGCAACCCAGCCCAAGCAACCGAAGCCCCGCCTATGGTAGCACCTGCCATAGAAGGGCAGTTGAGCAAAGCTTGACCACTGCACCACTGTGCCAGGAGTGGCAGCAAGACTCCCAGGTATCTATGAATGCAAATCAGAGAGTGACAAATATGAATATTAACCCATTATCGCTGTCCAAACAACTGCCATCCATGAACACTGGGTGTGACCCCTGGGTCTGAACCCTGAAGCCGAATTTAAACCCGAAGTTCTAGCGCGAATATTTCGCATTTGCCTTAACTGCACAAATCGACCATAATTTTTTTCTCATTCTGATTCGGGAAGAAAGCTCGCTACTTTGCGCGCATTTTTCACAAATTCGCGCAGCTTCTTCCGAAACGCAAAACGTTTCCGATTTTTTTCGTACTTTTATGATAAGGGTGAACTGGTGTAGGAAATGCGATTTAAATATATTTTCAGCAAAAGAAAAGAGTAGTGACAAGTGAAAAGAAGACGGACTGGATAGATAACCGTCCTAGATGTCTTTGCATGATGACGTCTCGGTATCATGTAATGTGCCTATCATATGTTTTCATATTTCATTATAATGTCTAAAGCGGAAAATTTCTTCATCACACAGCAACGAGAGCCCTCTTCATTGCGCAATAGTGTGCTGTATGCGCACTGTTGCGACTGCTAAAGAAAGATTTAAAGCATATCGCATGTGTTGAAAGTTCCGCGTTTTCACTTGCTTTTCACACATTTAACGTCCACATTTTGACCCCTCTTGTTCGCCAATCTTGGTCCGTGGGTCCACACCACTGGCGAGTCGTGATAATAAAGTACAATATTGCGGTTGTACGATATCCACGGAATAAAATACGTTTTAGTGGGATTCGAACCAATGGCTCTTTGACACTATACGGCGACGCCCCAAGCAGTCGTACATGACTCTTTTTTGCTTTATGGACGGATTTTCGCCTAGCATGAAAAAATACAAAATGAGGGTTTACACGAAACGAAGAACTTATAGAGATAACATTACTCACCAATAGAGCTTGTGTCCGTATCATCATCAGCCTTACTACGCCCACTGCAGGGCAAAGGACTAACCCCCTATCTCTCCCATATCCCTCCACATTCTAGGGCAGCTCATATGGGTAGATCCAGCTCAGTGCGGTCTTTACTTTGAATGAGCCTCTGCCAGGGGTATGGTTCGCGACCTTCTCTTCACTAACAAGATAATAACGGATGCTAGCTAGGCGTAAAGCGCTAAACTCAAAGCAAACTGCCTGCTGCTGCCTGGCTTTCCTATTTTACCGAAGACGTACAGCAGCATCTAAAACATCCAGATCTTCTGGAAACTTGGGCTCGCCCAACGATCACTGCGGGCGCACAATCAGTTCACAGGCGCAGGTCACATGATGACACGTGATCATCGTGCGACTGAATGGCGACGCTATGCGCGAGAGAATGCACAGTTGAACATATTTCCAGCAATAGGCCTTGGGAATGTTCATAGCGTCTGCCCCTGTCTCCTCTGCGGTACCGGGGGACTGTCGGCGTCTTGTTCAGTTGAAAGTGTCATGTAAAACATGATCGAACGAGAAAGGCGGTAGCCGTGACAGCCGTCTGAGCTCCGTAGGTATAGCATTAAATGTCCTGGAACCAAGTGCATTGAATGAGTGCTAATGTGATTTTTGCATACCGAACATCCGGAATAATTGCGACCAGCTGGGGATCTTTAACGTGCACTGACATCGCACAGCACACGGGCGCCTTAGCGTTTTTCCTCCATAAAAACCTCCTTCTTCCTTTCTTCTTTCACTCCCTCCCTTATCCCTTCCATAACGGCGCGGTTCAGGTGTCCAACTATATATGAGACAGATACTGCGCCATTTATTTTCTCCAAAAAACCAATTATTAATACCGAACATCTCGCATGAATATAGGAAATCGACGCTTATCCTTTCTCCTTTTAAATGCACCCCTCAGAAAGAGAAGGCGCTGCCTCTGGTAAGTGCGCTACCAGCAAAAAGAGGGAACCATGGACTTATGAAATTCAACTGAATTAAACTACATTCACAAAGAGTCAAATGCTTTTGAAGGCGTCCTACATGAAAAGGCCGCACTATTTCTTCACAGAAAGTAACCATTGGGAACAATTATGGGAATGCTGTTGCACCGAAAGTAAAGCGCGTGAAGCCTAAAAAATCCAAAGGTGGTCGAAATTATTCCGGAGACAACCACTTCTGCACCTCTTTCTCTTTTCCTTCTTTCACTCCCCCTTCCTCCTTTCCCTTCAAAATTGGTTTTTGGGGAAAGGAAATAGTGCCGTATCTGTCGCAGTTTCCTTTTGACTTCTGAAGCGCGCCGTAAGGGAACGGATAAAGGAGGAAGTGAAAGAAGAAAGGAAGAAAAAGGTGCCGTAGTGGAGGGCTCCGGAATAAGTTCTACCACATGGGGATCTTTAACGTGAACTGACATCGCACAGCACACGGGCACCTTTTGAGTTTCGCCTCCATGGAAACGCGGCTGCTGCGGTAGGGTGCGGATCCGGGAAGATTGATTTTTAAAATTGGTTTTCAAGAAAGGAAATGACACAGTATCTGTGTCACATATATCGTAGACGCCCGAACCGGTTTTGTGGAAAAGAAATGGCGTAGTAACTGTTCCACATCGGTCGACACCCGAACCGCGCCGTATGGGGTTTAACATCTGGCTCACTGCAAGGTTAAAACCGCAAGCACCGCGAAATCGTTACGAGGTAGCGTAGTGAAGCGAAACCCCTTTCCGTTGGACAATAAAAATTTCGCAATCCAAAATCCAATCCCTTGTTTCGCTTCTGTCTCTCAGGGAGCGGCTGGGGAGTCAATTGATTAGTGAGACGAACACTGCAACTACTGACCCGCCGCGGTGGCTCAGTGAATAGGGCGCTCGACTACTGATCCGGAGTTCCCGGGTTTTAACCCGACCGCGGCGGCTGCGTTTTTGTGGAGGAAAAACGCTAAGGCGCCCGTGTGCTGTGCGATGTCAGTGCACGTTAAAGATCCCCAGGTGGTCGAAATTATTCCGGAGCCCTCCACTACGGCACCTCTCTCTTCCTTTCTTCTTTCACTCCCTCCTTTACCCTTCCCTTACGGTGCGGTTCAGGTGTCCATCGATATATGAGACAGATACTGCGTCATTTCCTTCCCCCCCCAAAAGAACCAATTATTATTATTATTATTAATATTATTAATTATTCCGGAGCCCTCCACTACGGTACCTCGTTTCTCCTTTTTTCTTTCACTCTCTCCTTTATTCCTTCCCTCACGGCGCGGTTCGGGTACCAACGATATATGAGACAGATACTGCGCCATTTCCTTTCCCCCAAAACCAATTATTATTATTAACTACCCTTTCCTCAAAAGTCAGTTTGGGTAATACGCGATATAGCTGGTTACCCTGAACAAAACAAGAGGAGATTAGAAAGGTTGTTAAAATCGCGCCTCACAAAGGCTTTATAGTAAGGAAGTTTGTTAATACTTTTATGTGGTTTATTCATGAGAGCGCCTTCTATGCCTAAATTGCGCCTCCTCTAAGACTTTCTAAAACAAGAAACCAAAGATGCTTACGTATAACGAACAGGACGTTGTGCGTTGGTTACGAAATCTTGCTGTGGGCTGACGGCCAGACGGCGACACACATTACGTTGGTTTGTAGGGAAAGTTGTACTATTTATAGTAAGTAATGGAACGTACTGAGCGTAAGCAGGTGTTCGAATTTACCACAGCCCTTCAAAGTGGCGTCCCTGATCGCCTGAGTCGCTTTGGGAAGAACTAATCCCATTCTGTTGCAAATTACCGTGTATACGGCTACTCCTATGCAGAAATCGGATGTAATTATTTTTGTAGCAAAAGATACACTATACTTCGTCTCACAAGATGTTTGCAGCACTACGGAAGGTAGAGCTCTCTCGTCCAAACAGGGCTGCAGAAACGCAGAAAATAGTCCCTCGAATATTTGAGGAGTGTATGACTATTAATCAAAACAATAAGCATTGCAACTAAAACATGATTTGGACAGGTATATTTAAATGGTAGGGAGTGTTTCAATCACTGGTGAAATTGCCAGACAAAGCCCGTACGGACACAGCTCTGCGGAGGCCTGCTGCGAGGTAGTGATGCGTCGCCACTTTCCAACATGGCGTCGGACGAGTCTGTTGTGTCTCCTGTGTGCTCTACACCGACAGTGCGCTGTTTCCCCAAGCAGGCGAAGCAGGTGGCTTTAAACGTTCTTGAAGCGCTTCGCGTCGAGTGCGGGGGCAGTTGGAGTACAAATGCGCTCATCAAGAGGACGGCAAAACTCACGCAGGTGAGCGAGCGAACGCTTTACAAGTGGACAACGGAGACGTTGAACGCGGGCCGAGTGTTGTCACCGAAGAAGCGTGCTGGCGGAAGAGGCCGCGAGCGGACGAAGAAGCTGGACGATTTTGACCTGAGCGTGTTGCGAAGGGTGGTACACACCTTTTTCCAGAGAGGGGAAATTCCAACTATCGCGAAGGTGGTTGCGCATTTCGAAGAGGACGAAACGCTACCGACCGTGTCCGCAGCGACAATGCAGAGGATGTTGAAGAAACTTGGCTTCCGATATAAGAAGCGCTCTCGGAATGCGATGTTAATCGAAGCGACGCACATTGTGCAGTGTCGCCGCCGGTACCTGCGCCAGATAGCGGAGCTGCGACGCCAGGGTAGGCCTATTTTCTTTACCGACGAAACGTGGGTTAACGCCGGCCACACGCGAAGTCGAGTGTGGACTGACTGCACCATCCAATCTGCACACCATGCGAATCGATCCGGACTGTCGACTGGTCTACAAAACCCCAGTGGCAAAGGTGGCAGGCTTATTGTGACGCATTGCGGTAGTGAGCAAGGTTTTGTCGAAGGCGCAGCGGAAGTTTTCCGAGCGAAGAAAAACTCGGGCGATTACCACGAGGAAATGAACGGGGAACACTACGAAAACTGGTTCTCCAGGAGACTTCTCCCACTACTACCACCCGGCAGCGTTATAGTGATGGACAACGCGCCATATCATTCTGTGAAGCAGGATAAAGTGCCGCGGATGAGTAGCCTCAAAAAGGACATACAGGCTTGGCTGTCCGGAAAAGGTGTCTCGTGGAGCAGCGGCATGGTGAAGGCCGAGCTCATGCAGCTTGTCAGCAATGTGAACACAGGTGGGGAGCAATACCGTGTCGACTGCATTGCTAAAGCTGCTGGCCATCTCGTTGTGCGCCTGCCACCGTACCACTGCCAACTGAACCCGATAGAGCTTGTCTGGAGCGACGTCAAGGGTTTCGTGGCCAGCCAAAACAAGACGTTTAAGCTCCAAGACGTCGAGCCTCTGGTTTGGCAAGGCCTCACGCAAGTGACTGTTGAGAAATGGAAGAATTACGTGCAGCATATTATCAGTGAGGAAGATGTGCTGAGAAAACTGGACCACATCATCGACGATGTTGTTGACCAGGGACCGGCCATTGTTGTCAACCTGGAGGACGACACAACCAGCAGTGCTGAATTCAGTTGTTATGAGGACGATGAGATGATCGAACCCGTTTAACGTGCGTTGCCTCTCGCGCAGCACATGGGCTTGTTTTGCATTTCGCCACCATCGACACTCGGCTGCCTCGGCACGCTGGAGTAAATAAATTTATATGCACATGACACGATTACTGAAATTTACTGCGACGCGACAACAGAGGAACTGATGAGAACAGTACCCTGGTTGTCTCACATATATCGGTGGACACCCGAACCGCGCAGTAAAGGAAGGGATAAAGGAGGGAGGGAAAGAAGAAAGACAATATCTCGGTGGACACCCGAACCGCATCGTAAAGGAAGAGATAAAAAAGGGAAAGAAGCGAGAGAAAACTGAAAATTGAAAGTTGGATTTTGAGGAAAGGCGCGGCGCTGCGCGATGGAACACCTGTGGCTCGGTGCTACTATAAATAGAGGTAGAAAGAAGCCACCTGGACATCAGGTGGATCGAGCCACAGGCGCGTAGGAACACACTAATGTAGTGCGCGCCATCCTGATTGGACGAGAGAGCTGTACCTTTCGTAGTGCTGCTAACATCTTGTGAGACGGAGTATAGGCTAGACAGCGGCGCATTTCGGGTAACTGTCGCTAGTCGCTACTGCGCATGCGCCACTAGTTGCACCGAGCTAAAGGTGTTTCACCGCCTTGCCGCGCCGCAGCTTCCCTCAAAATCCAATATTCATTTCCTCTTTGTTCATTTCTTGTTTACCTCCCTCCTATATCCCTTCATTCACGGCGTGGTTCGTGTGTCGACCGAGATATGTGAGACAGTTACTGCGCCATTTGCTTTCCTCCAAAGCCAAACACGAGTGAGCCGCCTGCATTAATTGGCGTTGACAACCTTGTACGGGCCGTTCATTTTCACGAAAGGAAAGGCGCACAACTTGCTCCCTGGGTCAGTGGAAACCTCAGTCTCGCTTTCATGCTGGTGGCTTTGTTGTTCAGCTACGAAAACCTGCTTTGATTGCTTTCCGCACACTGAATAGGCAGCGCGCCCACCCTGTCAGTCTGCAAAGTTTGTGTTCAGGAAATGAAATGACGCAGTAACAGTCTCATGTATATCGGCGGACACTGAAACCGCTCTGTAATGGAAATGATAAAGGGGGGAATGGTAGAAGACAGGAAAATAGAAGTGCTGTAGAGGAGGTCTTTTACATAAATTCGACTACCTGGGGATCTCAACGTGGCCGCCGCGCTCCGGTTCGAGCACGGGTGCCACACTGGCAGGTGGCAATTAATGGTCGATAGCGAGAGGTTGGTCTCCCAATGGACGCTGCTCCCTATTGATCCAGTGCCGCGTCTGCCACAACGTTGTCAATGCTAAAGCATGCGGCCCACTTCTCTCTCTCAACGCCACCATCGAAGCGCTAATGAGGCCTCCACTGACCCTGGGAGCCTGTTATGCACCTTTCCTTTCCTCAAAATTATCGGCGTCTATACTCCGTTTCATACTTAGCTGTCTACGCAGCCAAGGCTACGGTGCCTGTTTGCGATCCTCGTCCGCATCATAATACAGTGCGTCAAAAATAAAAATAGAAATGAATTGACAAGCAAAGTGAACAGTAGTTGATATTATAGTAGACCGATGGAAGTGTTTTATTTTGCAAATAGATTGATTTTTCTTTTATGTTTTCCAGAACCGAGTGACGCAGATTTTCGTTTTCTCAGGCGCCGGCTGTATCAGGTTTTCGCAGCTGAGCCGGCAGGTCTGTTTGTGAAAATGGCGTCGCTGTCACCTGCTCGCTTGTTTTCTTCCCCCGCTTCGACTTCGAAAACATCTCCTGTTCGCCTCTTTTCCAAGGTGAAGTCTCCAAAGTTTTCTAAAGACTGCAAGGCGGTGATAGTTAATGTCTACGCAAGCATAAGGAAGCTCCACCCCGAGAAGACTGTGCGTGACGTTCTCGCAATTGTGGGCGAGATGACCGGAGTGAGCCCTCGGACAGTTGTGAGGTTTAAGAAAGAAGGTCTTTCTGGCGGAGTAAAATCACCGCAAAAAAGACCGAAAAGGATGGCAATATCAAGCTCCCGCAGTGTGAAGTACGACAGCTTTACGGTCAACGCCATCCGGCTCAAGTTCCATCGTATGTATGCCGAAAGACAAATACCGACTTTGGACAGTATCCTGCATGAAGTAAACGGAGATGACGATTTGCCGGATATGAGCAAAGCCACCTTGTGGAGGTTGCTGAAAGAGATGAGCTTCAAGTTCGAAAAAAGGAAACGAACTCTCGCACTCATCGAGCGATCCGACATAGTAGCCTGGCGGCGCCGGTATCTCAGAGCTATCAAAGCATTCCGGAGCCAAGGGAGGTAAGCGCTTCGTTTTTAATGATCGTTCAGAGAGCGACTTTTACATTATTTGCCTACCTTCATCGCACCCAGCTGTGTACGTCATGCACTCATTTTGTGAAATCATTAATACTGTTTTTAAAATAAAATAAAAGACGAATCAAATAGCGATGACACTGAATCGCGGATGTTGCAAAGAAGAATTAGTTTCTCGCTCTTTGTTCTATTCTCCGGGTCCGTGCACCTTGGTGCCGATTATTCGAAAGCATTACATATATAATTTGTGTTTTCAATAGGCACTATTCAGTTCGAATGACGAATTGAAGAATATTCTAATAGCCATTCAAAAGTTTGTAATAATTGCATACGCGATATTTTATATTTCTATGATGAATACATTGATAACAACAAAAACTCGAGCGATATTTGTTCTGCCCCCCCCCCCCGCCCCGTGCAGGTGCGCCATAAAACCTCAATCGGTATTTTTATCTGCCTCCCCGTGCAGGTGCATCGTATACCTCGATGAGACTTGGGTCAATGCTGGCCACACCAGGCAACATGTGTGGAAGGACAGCACTGTCAAGTCATCGCAAGATGCCTTTCTTAGGGGCCTGACTACAGGTCTGCCAGCGCCATCGGGGAAAGGAGGCCGCCTGATCCTCGTTCATGCAGGCAGTAGCCTCACAGGCTTTGTGAGCGGTGCTGCCGACTTCTTCAGAGCCAAGAAGGGCGCTTCAGCTGATTACCACTCCGAGATGGACGGCAAGTACTTCGAGGAGTGGTTTTCAAGCAAACTGCTGGCAAACATTCCTAACAGCAGCATTATTGTTATGGATAATGCCCCTTACCATAGTGTTGCGCTCGAAAAGCCACCAACGACATCAACTCGGAAGATTGAAATCCAGGCATGGCTCCCAAGGAAGGGTATATCCTGGTCAACAGGCATGGTACGAGCTGAGTTGCTCGATTTGTGCAAAAGAACGACGAGCGGACACACTGTGTATGCGATCGACACACTTTCCGCAAAACATGGCCACGAAGTGTTGCGTCTGCCTCCGTACCATTGCGAGTTTAATCCGATTGAGCAGGTGTGGAGCATGGTGAAAGGATTCGTAGCAAAAAGAAACAAAGCTTTCACATTGGCTGAAGTTGAGGAGCTTCTGCCTCAGGCTTTGGCACATGTGTCAAAGGAAGACTGGCAAAAATTTTGTGCACATGCTGAGCGCATTGAGGATGAAGCCTGGGAAAGGGATATAATTTTCGATGATGAAGTTGACCCAGTAGTTTTTGCCATTGGCAGTTCAAGCAGCTCGTCTGAAGAGTCCAGCTCTGAATTGAGTGGCATTGAGGAGCTGGAATATTACTGTTTTCTTTGCAGAGTTTTTGCAATAAATGTTTGTTGGTTGGTTTATGGGGTTTAACGTCCCAAAGCGACTCAGGCTATGAGAAACGGCGTAGTGGAGGCCTCCGGAAATTTCGACCACCTGGTGTTCTTTAACGTGCACTGACATCGCACAGCACACGGGCGCCTTGCTTTTCGCCTCGATCGAAATGCGGCCGCTGCGGCCGGGATACGATCTCGCATCCTTGGGTACAGCAGTCGAGCGCCATAACCAGTGCGCCACTGCAGCGCGTTTTCCATTTAATGTGAACAACATTACTTGCCTCCTTTGAGGATTTCTCTATCCGGGTGTTGCTACGGCATCTAGATAACGCTTGGATGCTGGTCACACTATCATCGAAAGTCATTGTGAAATAGTTTCTGCCCGAATTTTCAGGTGTCTGCTGAAACACGAAGACAGGTTTCCTTTTCGAAACGTTGGCTCGGCTTGCGAACTGAGGCTGCCGCTCAACCTTTGTTCAGTGCTCTCTCATACTGTGCAGCCATCTTCTTCCTATCTTTCTACCATGCATGTGTTCAATGTCACTGCTTTGCATTAAGCAAAAGTGCCCGTGTCAAAGAACTACGGTAATATTTAACGTCCAGATGACTGTTTGTCCTTTCTTCCTCTCTACTTTATGAGGTTCTCACTGTGCAACATTGCTTTGTTGGTCATTTTTTATATAATATTACTCATGTCTGGTGTGTTTTATGCCGTGTTATGCGTTGTTTTCATTTGGGTGTCTCCTCTACTGTGTGAATACCGGGACTAGGTTTTACTGCAATCGCACGGCTCCAGACGTATGAAACGTGAGCAAGAAAATTGCGTGCCAGTTATCATCGTGTTTGAAATTTTTCTTACTTGTTACTCACTTGTTCCTGCTTTATTGTGCTGCAGTTGCTTTTTATTTTATTTGTGACATTGTGATAGTTTGATCGTATTATTGAGTTCGAATGTCATAAAGCAACAGAGACTATGGAGACACTAGCACCGTAGCCGCTGAGCCACTTGTGATAGTAAGATGCCATATATGTTGTATGTAGCATCAGCAACTGCCATCGTTCCTAGTCATGTGTTCAAAGGCTTCATAATTATGATCATTTTCTGCCTTGTGCATATCGTGCTTTGTGCGTTGTTTCATTGCTGTCTCAACTCGCATTCTGATTTATCTATTATGTATAAATATTCCGAGGTTTTTAAGTGCCTTGTGGCCTCCTCTCTCTAAGACCGCATGACCCATATGACTTCATTCTCTGGAACTGGCGTCACAGAAAATTCTTCACAAAAGATTTATTTAGTGCTGCCTGTATGATTAGCCTTATCATATTGTGTAGCTCACTATAATTTGTGCTCCTATATATGCTGTTTGTCCCAAGTTGTTGGCGACATTGCTCTGCTGGTCTTCGACTGTGTATGCCAAAGTTTGGCAGATTTCATGCTTGTTCCCTGCTGAAGTTATATAGTATTTATCCCATGCTCCAGCTCTGAAATTTTGGCCTACTACAAAACTGCGAGAGCAAATGGCACACAAGATACTGAGAGGGTGCCGTTTAATAAAAAAAATGAACAATTGGTATTTGTGGACTTGTGGCATTTGGGGACATACGCTTCAATGGTTCACCTGACATCTAGCCTTTTTTTTTGGGGGGGGGGTTTAAAAATTGATTTCCTCAAGCATGTAATGATCAAAAAAGTCTTGGACAAGAGAATTTTGGCGCACTGTTCTCTTTACAATACAGGCCGTACAAACATGGTCGGCCATTCACACGGCATGCACAGCAAATATCGACATATAACATTCTATAATCTGCAACACCAGTTTTCAAACCCTGGTATGTTTGGGCAGCAGTCAAAAAACTACAGTAACTCACGATCGAGCTCAAACGGTTATCTCCAGTAACAATCATGATTTCAATCATTGCGGATATGTACAAATATTAAAAACATGCGAGGTGATGTTAATTATACCAGCCACCACGTTCATTCACTCTGTACTTACACATCCTTTGTGTAGAAACCCGAATTTTCGCCGTTGATATTGTTACCGCGAGAAGGCGGCGAGCTACCGTGGTTTGTGAGGAGGACGAACAGCGAGCTTTGGGACGTTGGACCCCATGAATTATAAATCCAAAACAACATCGCCAATCTATACCGCGTAGCCTCCAGACGACGATGCCTCGAATAATTGAAGCCACACTGAATTCTATCACCCCACAATTAATGATTCATTGTGTGCAGCATGCGAAAAAATCCGTGAACACCGAAAAACAGCGCCTCTCAGCACGTCCGTTGCCAACTCTCACTTCACTTTCGTTTTCCTGCGGAAAAAGTTAACAGCACGCTTCTTATTAAAGAAGTCATTTCATTTTGATAACAAAAAAGGCCACTTATATATGGCTCGCATTTAGACTTTCTATCTAGAGATTCTCCGAAAAAAGATTAAAAAAAAGAACAAACCTACGCTGAGGATCGAACCTGGGCCCCCTCACAAAATGAACAAACATGCCCGCGCTTCGTACCGCTCAGCCACGACGCGAGGCGGAGTGACACATTTTGTTAGTTTTTTTTTTGACGGACTATAAACTTATACTTCCGTACCTTTGGCTGTGTAGACAGCTATGTATGAAACGGAGTATAGAGCGTTCTCAGCGCCAGCGCCAATGAACATAATGAAGGCGGACAGCTTTCCATTTGTAATCCTGGGTCCGTATTCCGAGTTTGTGTCGTAATAAAAAGCGTCATAATCTGCTGCAACGGCCACACCCGATTGGTCGAAACGCCGGAAGCGGATGTGGTGGTTAGGATGCAACGAAAAAGGTCGAAGAAGACGGTGACGTCAAACACATAGCTAGGCAGCAGGTTCTCGACAGCCAACATGGCGGCGCGCTCTGAAGTGGAGCCTCTCGCTTGGAAGTGAACTCATCGATGTTACTGCGTATTTCTGCCCTTGAACTGACTATAAACTGGGTACGGGACTTTCGCTTCGTCTTGGTTTGCCTGTAGCAAATTGTATGGACGATAAATTTGGCACGTTTTTTATTTCGTTTGACGAGTCGGAAGCTTCTAGGCCTAACGGCACGGGTTTATTGCAGAAATTTATCTCTTCATTCAAACTGGTTGGCGCCACTACCGCCGGGCTTTGTCTGCGTATGTTGATTGATGTACTATGAAGCAGAATGACCCTCAGAATACTTGCGTTTACTGCGCGAAAACGTGCATTTCTTATTCTAGAGCTCTCTATTAGCTTTTGAAGCATCCTGAACCATGATCGTGTGTAATATCTGCCAGCGTGAAACAACTCACGTGCACGGTTGGTCAGTCGCTAGCGACGCCCTGCTACACCCATAGAGTTTCTCACTATTAACTAGAGCGAATTCTGGCGCCCAGCCTATGAGAGTTTGCATGGAGCTTCCTCGAGACCACCTGTACCACCATGGGCACTGTATCATGGGGCGGAGAGCTACCGACTGCAGAACTACAAATTTTGGCCAAAAATTATAGAAAAAAACACAAACGTTGTTCGATAATCAAGAATGTCCTATCATTCAATATGATGTCTATAAATCATAACAAACGAGCAGAAAAGCATTTAAATGAAAATTTTGCTCAAAATAAGCAATGGCTTTCTCTCCTATTGGCCAAGCATTGCAGACCACAAAAGCCAAAATTTCGTGCTTAACAGGCGCATTTTAAAAAGAAATATGTTTAAAAAAAATTGTCGCATCAACATTTTAAAAGCTTTTCCACAGCATTTCATAAACAAAAACCTTTTGTTGGCGTCGTGTGCTGTTGCGTTTTCGCTGCTATGGCTTTTGCACACTACTTTTACGCCGAAGTCGTCTGCGCGCGGAGCGCGCTGTGGATACGGAATGGGACAGCGCAGTAACGCCACTCAGTGCTCTGAATAAAACCTACTGTTCCGCACCAAGTAGCTCATCGCCCCATGATGCTTTGCGTACCCATGGAGGTTCAGGTGCAGCCCCGCCAGCTTTTCCTCTAGTTAACAGTAAACTCTATAGCTACACCGAAGCGTTTGACCTTCCAGGGGTGGTTTTTTGGAGCCCGTTACGGTTCTCGATAGCCACGGTAGTGTGGCTCTGCATAAATGAGTTCGCAAGTTAGCTTGCAAGTTAGATTTAAGGCGTCAATGGTCATGCGTGCGCTTCGTACCACGGCGAACCTATGAAAACTTCGTATGCGTAGCCTCCCAGCGCATATATCAAGAGAATCACAGTAAGAAGACTTTTTTAGCTCATCCCTTTTATTTGTTTGCAGTACCTGCATAAAATGAATGAAAAAAACGTAAATTACCGCCCGCACGACCGTCCGACCACAGCACTAATTTACATTGAGCGATAATGCAGACGGCAAGTCGTTACGCGTCTTCGTTCAGCCAGGCACGAAACGCGTACTGTTACGCGAGTGAGTGCATGCTACATGTTTCCCTCCCCGTTCCCTTTTCCTGAAGATAAATGTAAAACGCCGTGTTGTGCGAACAAGCTAGCTGCCTTTTATTTACCGTCGGCGTTCCACGGCTGCAGAGGCCGCCTTCTGTCACTGAAAAGCCATGCGTGGTTGCGTACAATATTTTCTTCATTAAGTACACCTCTGGCTTTTACGGTGCAGAAAAGAGAGCCTGAACTACATTGTTTGTATTTGCTGAAGTCAATTAGGTAAATAAAGCAGCTTTGATATTGCTCTTTTACAGCGGAATCCAATGCGCAACCAAATTTGTGGGTGAATGTTTCTTCTGTCGCATTGGTCGCGTTCTTTTGCTCGGCAAAGAGCAAGAGCGCCGCTGCACGTTACGCTGCGGCAACCGCAACGCAGTGACATACTGCCGCCGCTCACAGTCGCAACCGAACCGACATCCGCGTCCGGTAATTTGACCAATCATGTGCGGCCGCTGCGGCAGATTATGACGCTTTTTATTATGACACAAACTCGGAATACGGCTCCAGGATTAGCCTCTTCACTACCGACCTAAAAAACAATTGAAAACATCCAATTTTTTTGGTATTTTTATTCAGCGTCCTCTGAACAATGCGTAGAAAAAAAATTGCGAAGAAGTTTGGTTTATTTTAGTTGAAACAAGTATGTACACAAACGTGGACATAAGTTGTGTACACAATGGACGGGTCGGCAACAAATGTCGGAATCAGCGCCCAGCGTTATGAAATTGAGCGAAGCAGTTTTGCTTCTGAAGGCACAGAAAAATATTAAAATTTCATGCACCTCACCCTTGTTCTTCCCTTACAGTTCTTTTTCCTGCACCGCATTGCATTTTCGAGCTGGCAATATTCTGGAAAGTGATCAAAGTGGTCGCTACGTGTATCATTGTTGGGGAGTTGCACAGGCCTTTTTTGGTTGATTGTGGGCTCGTTGCTTGCTCTTTCATGCCTGCTGTTTTTTGTTGAATTGACCTTGATCAAAGTTTCTGCTATGTCTTGCTTCAACTGAAGCAAGGGCAGGATTTCTTTCTTCGGAATGACCAGTTCTTGGGCGTCCCGCCGGCACTCAATCCAGGCATTGGGCACGGCAAGGTCAAGGAAATGCGTGAAGAATCGAATTGTCCGTTTTCTTGTTTTTATCTTAATTCTGTAGTACGACACATACCTGTCAGCCAAGTCCACACCGCCCATGCACTTGTAGAGTGAGACAACAGCTGGCTGAGGAACAGGTATCTTGTTTTTGTCTTCCTTTGACCACCGCTTGCACATACCAAGTGGGTCACACCCAACCGCGCTCGACAAGAAAAGAACTCCTTTGTTGTCTTTCCATTTAACAAGACAGACTTTTCCGTCCTCGCGCACGAGGCAAGCATTTTCACCGCGCTTCATTGACCTGTCACTGGGCAAATTTCCGGCCGCCCCTTGCGTGCGGTTAGCGTTCACAGTGCCAGTCAAAAACATTTGCTTTTCAGTGAGATAGTCTATAACTGACAGCCCTGTGAAAAACCTGTCAGTGAACAGATGCGCCTTCTGGTCGCTTACGGTTGTCGAAAGATGCTTCACAACCGCGCCACCGAGGCCATATAATTTCATGTCTTCAGGAGTCACTGTATTTTTGCCACTGTAAACCAGGAAGTCTAAAACAAGGCCATCGGGGGAAGCCAAGACAAATTTCTTTAAACCCAGTGGATTGGGTTTAGAAGGAAGATATTGCTTGAATGCACACCTTCCCGAAAACGGTATCATTTGCTCATCTATTGAGAATTCCTTTCTACGGGGCAATGAGCGGCAAGCACTTTGAAAACTGCTAACTATTGGCCGCATAAGGTGTAACCTGTCTTCTTTCTGCTGTGCTGTAACTGCGGAGAGGTCCACAAAGTGCAGGTTATTACGCAGCTCGTAGAATCTGTTCCGGGTCATGTGGTCAGCAACAAAAGGGGTTCTTGTTGCTCTTGACCAGTACAGCTGGACTTGAGGAAGGCTCATAATTCCCATGAGTAGATGTATGCCAGCGAGCTTCCTCACCTCAAGTACGTCTGTTCTCACTGATCGGTGATTCCGTTTCTGAAAGGAAAACAAATTCGTTTGTTCAGCGAGTTCCCTCCAAAAATCCATTGCAAAATATCTGGCGAAATACTGATGTAGGGAGAGAAGCTCCCGAAAACCGATGTCTGCTTGACCGGGACTGTCTATCATGTCAGGGTTTGTGAATCTGGAAAACAAAATATTATCTAGGTTAAGCATACATCAAACTAGAAATATTTTAACAGAAATGTGCTGTGAGTAGTCGCGCGGGAAAATTTTGTGCAACAAAGTGCAATATCTTACGTTCCTGGCTGCCAGCAGCTTTTTCTCTGCTTTTTGGGCAGGTTGATGATGTCCGATTCAGCTTCATCGTCATCTTCGGATGTGTCATGACCACTTGCTGGAGACGGCGAAGCACGATCATCCTCATTATCAGACTCTGAAAGGTCCGCGTCGCTCTCTTCCAGCATGGCAGCGATTTCTTCATCGGTCAGGAATCTGGCTGTTGAGAACAAGCCAGAGAGAGCAGTGCCCATGTTCACAACTTTGGTCCACAAATGTGACACATTGTAAAAAGATGCGGTTGAAATCAACCGTTGTGTTTTTTGGCCTAGAAATAATTCATGGCGCCTCCGGGAGTTATAAACTTCATTACAAACTCACTCTTTTCGCAAGGAGTAAGAAAAAAGGTAAAAAATGGCCTGGCTTAGCTTATGGTTAAGCCTAGGATGCGAAGCATACGTCGCTTGGCAAGCCGTACTTCTCGTTCTTCTCCAGTTTCCGTGGCTCTTTGTAACTTGCGCTTTGCGGTCTGGCGAGCCGCCCTCTCCCTGGCCGACATTTCGCTGCTCAACTGACTCAACGAGTGCGTCGCCTTTTATACAATTGCGTGACATCAGTATCTCCTAGCGGTAGGAGCGGGAGTTAGGCCGCCGGCGGAGGCTGCGCGTCCGCAAGCGAGTGCACGAGTTGAGCCCCAGCTTTCACAGCTGTTGTGACGTCATATCAAATGGTGCGCCGATGTAGTTCAAGTGGTAGCTACGCGGCCGCGCGCGGCGCAGCAAGGAAGAGCTCGGTGTGCGGCTAGTATGCTTCGCATAATAATAGGTCAAAAATTACCTCTCGGTCGCTGTCCTACTCTGGAGCTGGATGCCGCCATTTCAACTTTTCCTGACGGCGCTATGACTCGACTGGTAGTGCCGCCTCGTGGGCGTAGTGGCAACTACAAGCACCTCTTCTAAACGCGCTGAATTTGAATTCCACCAAACATATTTTCTTCATCTTTAGTAAAACAGCGCGAACAACGTAGGACAAGATCTTGTCCTACGTTGTTCGCGCTGTTTTACTAAAGATGCATCTATACCAACTCGCCCAAATGAACGGTCTACTTATATTTTCTTGAAGTAGAGCGCGTAAATGTGCATGTCCACGAACGTGTACACTGGTAGCGAAGAGGTTAGCTCAGAAAAAAAATGAAAATTGGTTTTTGTAGAAAGGAAATGGCGCAGTATCTGTTTCACCTATCGGATGACTCCTGGTCTGCGCATAAGGGAAAGGATAAAGGAGGCAGTGAAAGAAGAACGAAAAAAATGGCAGTGGCTTAGCTCGGTTATGCCATGATATATGTAGCGAAAGCAAGTGCGAAACTGCCCGGTTGGTCTTGTTCACATATTCCACAACGTATGAAGCACAGGCATAAACGTCCAGTATGACCTGTAGGTCCATGTTTGATTTCAGCACCGAGGCTATCCAAGGATTGAAGGGGTCGCGTCACTCTTACACCTTTTCTCTAGGCTAACGGCACGTTGTTCTTTGGTTTCCTGAGCCCACCACTGAAGTTTCTTGGTCGCATTCCATCGTTCATCACGGGCCGTCTTCAGTGAAGCAGGACTCAGGTCTCTCCTCCGGCTGCTGTCGCCGCTGCTAGCGGTCGAGACACAGGACGTTAAACGTGCCTGTCTCGCGGCAGGATATTCACGGCGGCGTTTAGCCAGTCGTTCGGCGCGCTGTTCGTCTGTTTCCTGGGCGATTCGTTGCCTTTTCATCTCATTCCGCTGTCGATTCCAGGCCTCCTCCAGCTTATCAGAATTGCCGCCGTCCATACTGTCGCCTCAATTGTAGTTGCGGCGCACACCAGGGGCGCGATTACGGATCAGTCTCAATCGAAATTGTCTCAAAAAGTATATCATTTGCCGCTCTCCTATTGGTCGGCGGCCATTTTGATTTTTTTCGTCACTGACTGACGTCGTAAATGCCGCAGAAGTGGTGACGTTGGCCATCTAATTATGCGGGCAGATTGAGACGATTTTTTGAGACTGGAAAAAGTAGTATCAACACGTTTGAGACAGAAAATGGCGGCTGTTTACATCGTCGTATACGCGGGTGACCGCGCGAGCAACGGTGTCGGAGGGTGCATGAAGACGACTTTGACGCGCGGGAGAGTTATTTCGAGGAGACTGCGCAGTGTCTGTGCGACGAACTCGCCGTTGAACTGGGAAGTGCGCGGGTGAGTGCGCTGTCAGTGGAGCGGTAGGTGCTGTGCGCGCTGCGCTTCTTCGCCTCCGGTGGGTTTCAAGGCGCCGTTGGAAATGAAGAAAACGTCGGCGCAGCCCAACCGACTGTGAACAAGCCTTTGCGGCGGGCAGCGGAGACCAGTGTCAACGTTGGGTAACAGAAGGGGGGTGTTCGCTTTCCGAGGAGACCCGAGGAGAAGGCGGCGGCGAAGGAGTGCGTCCTTTGCCTAAACGTTCGCCGCGGCAGCATCTCCGGCGTCGTCCGGGTGTGTCGATTGGGCACTCATCACTGTCAAGGAGTCTGGGGGGCAGTGCTGCGAACGAGCCGCAAGCGGTTCTACGCTGCGGACGTAATAGTGAGTATACCTCGGCCACTGTTTTTGACCGCATGAGTTCAAGTGCTACAAGTGCATGAGCTACAAGTGCGGGCCTCGGCAGCGAGAGTGAGTACGGGCTGTGCTTGTTTTTTCTCAGATCTGTGGCGCGAACATGTGCATCCTGGCCGTGGACTCGCGCTGACCCGGATCCTTCCGCGACGCGTTTGTCTGGCGGCATTCCTAGGCGGAGGAAGGCCTGCTGGACGACGGTGATTTTTTTTCTGGGTAAGCAGTAAAATAGCCGTGTCACCCGTCGGGCGAACTCAGTCACATCTATTGAGCTCCAGCACTATGCATTTGGCCGGATCTGCTAAAGCTACAAGAATCAGTCTGGACTGTTTTTGACCGCATGAGTTCAAGTGCATGAGCTACAAGTGCGGGCCTCGGCAGCGAGAGTGAGTACGGGCTGTGCTTGTTTTTTCTCAGATCTGTGGCGCGAACATGTGCATCCTGGCCGTGGACTCGCGCTGACCCGGATCCTTCCGCGACGCGTTTGTCTGGCGGCATTCCTAGGCGGAGGAAGGCCTGCTGGACGACGGTGATTTTTTTTCTGGGTAAGCAGTAAAATAGCCGTGTCACCCGTCGGGCGAACTCAGTCACATCTATTGAGCTCCAGCACTATGCATTTGGCCGGATCTGCTAAAGCTACAAGAATCAGTCTGGACAGTTACACAAATGCAGACACTTTACAGTATGATACAGTGTATTGCCACCCTTTCCTTTTGTTAAATATAATTGCAGCAGAAGCACAGGACACATATTACATTGTTGAAATGCATAGCCTTTCCTGTTGAAGAAACCAAAGCAAAATGCACCTGACAGTGCTTGTGTTTTGTAGGCAATCATAGCGCATCATTTATATGAATATGGTGGTAAAAGACTGACCTTACAGTAGTGCTCACTTATACATCTAAATCCTTCATGTATGTATGCTCTTGAATGTCATATTCAGCAAAGCCTGGATGTGGGCTACTTGGCGTGAGTATTCTACTGTATAGCAGAGTGTCCTGTAATGCTGTTGAGATCACTGAGAAAGGACATGCTTAGCCGCATCATTTTTTGTTATGCAGGAGACTATGTCTACCCACTGGAGCCATGGCTGCCTGCACCAGTTGCACGACATTACAGACCTGACTCAGCAGAAGGCCTGTACAACACGCCACATGCTTTCACACAATTTGTGGCTGAGCGCTGTATTGGTGTGCCGAAGAGCTGCTTCCGTTGCTTTCAAGGGCACCGGATGCACCAGTGCCACTGGAAGTGGACAGTGCGCATCATCACCGCACGTGCTGCACTTCACAGCCTCTGTTTGGATGTGCCCATATCAGCAGAGGGTGCAGGCGACACTGCCTCTGACCCAGATAACAACGGGCCACCTCTAAATGGTGGCTGCCTCGTACAGACAGGATCCCTCCTCACCTGCCTCCTGCGAAGAGCATGCGGTGCTGTACTTTTGGCCTCTCTAGGACGACCCGTCTCCAGAGGAAGGCGTACCGAGGGATGGTGCAGCGGCAGTTGCGATGGAAAATCTAGCGTCCAGAGACGACTCACCATGCTGGCATAGAGAGTCATATCAGGCACTCTTCCCCTGTTGCCACTGTCATTTCCTTGTGTCATTGCACAACACACATCTGCAAGTGTGTGAGCAATTGTGTGATGTGGTTGTGCCCTTGGCCAACCTGTGTGCACCGAGAAGCCAGCAGTGACAAACAAGTGCCCCCCACCGGCTGCCACTTCATTTTCAGTGTGTTTGCTAGTATATCTTCCAGTCCCTCAGCAGCGTGTTGCACAGTCTCTTCCTGAAGACGGAAAAGGTGTTGAAGCAGCTCGCCCAATTTCTGAAAAGCATCATTTTGAACTCTCTTTTGTCAATGCTTATGTTAGCCCACCTGCCCCTTCTCTGCTGTCTCCTTCCAGCTTGGTGGAGTGCCTGTGGTCATTACCTGTGTGAAGAACATGCATGAACCAAACGTGTAGTGCTGGAATAAGGCATGAAATATTTGTGATGCTTGTTGGAATCAAAAAGCTGTTTTTTATTGTATCATACATTCAGTAAGCGCGTTTATTTTTTTAGGCACAGCATTTGACACGAGTGTTTCTATTGCAGAAAAGGCAGTGTACATACAAGCATACTTTACTTTGATGTACAATTACCGTATGGCATTTCTGAGTGCAGTTAAGAAAAAAAATCTGAAGAATTGAGTTCAAAGTGCATGTTTTCTTTCATACAGAGGCTACCTGTACAATAAATATGGCATAGTACAGTGTACATGATGCATTTTCCGGACTACAAAACATTTTGGCACATATAAGTAGTGTAAATACCAAAGCTAAGCTTTTAGCGTAATGGTGTGTGGCTAGGGGTTTCGCTCTGTGCTAAAAGCTGTACCTACTGCAAGGAAACTGCTGTACAACAATGCATAATAAAGATTGTAAGGTGCAGTGGCTACAATGACTGCTGAATGACTAGAACATCTTCACTGATAGACAAAGATGTGTAAACATCACAGACTCATCATCAAGGAGATGGTGTGTGATTAGAGGTTAGTTTACAATCACAAATCATGCAACACCGTTACTGGAAATGCTCTACAGCTCTAAGAATATACAGGCAGCTCCATTGTGGGAAATTTTGAGCACTCGGTTATAGCCCCATAACTGACACCTAGCTTGGTTTGCGTAACACAGGGCTATGAAGTCTTGTCCATGATGACACGAGACGGTGACAATGCCGAATGGCCGGACAAGCTCCTTGTGCTATCATAATATGTGTGATAAGTGCAACTGCTGTCAAGCTACTTTTCGCCTAGGTATTTAATGTCCTAGTCATTTTCAACTGGCTGTTCCCTTTCAAACTGGAGTGGCCTGTATACAGGGTGTCTAAGATATGATGGACCATAATTAAAAAAAAAAAAAGTGGTCTTCCGACCTGAAAGGAAGTGCATGTTAGAAGCTATGCAAAGTATTTAAAGCCCTTCAAACACTGCCCTCACCAAACCCAGTTATACCAACATCGCTCCGCCTGCTGAGCAAAATACAATATTACACATCACTGCCCTGTCCTATCTACCTCACTGCCCTGGATCATATGCAATTCAAGCTCTGTGTACCAGCAAACATGAACAAACTTGCTCAACTTTCTGCCCAGTTGCAATTAGCCTCTATACAAGCAAACTACTTCTTTCCAGGTTGACCCTGGATTTACTACATGATCAGTAAATAACGTTAATGGAACAAGCTCGTTCTCTCCTCGGTGACAATAGCAAAGTTATCAAGTCAAGTGCTTCCTTTCTCTGTAAACAAAGTGGAGCATAAACATCACAATTTCTGCATCTTGCACAGGAAAAAAAAGAAACTACGGCAACAACTGAACATAAACCGAACGGAGCTACAAAAATACAAACGGAACATCAAGTGCTTAGCCCGATGTGGGCGGCAACACTTGGTTATGAGGCAGAAGAGTGCTGCCACAGAGGCAGGCCGTGTCGGCTCTCATTTCCCGCACCGAGATTGCAAGCTATCAGCAGCTGCACCTGTCTGTCGGCAGTTGCTTCTATGTGATGATTTATGGTTTTCTGGTATTTTCTAAAGAAAATAAACAGAACCACACGTCACTCGGCGATCGATAGGCGCCGACCGAGAACACAGACTAAAGTTGTCTTCGTCGATTTTCGAGCCGAGCGCTGCTTGTAAGTTGATCTCGGCAGGCCCGTAGCATTCACTGCCTTCAATCAGATTTTTCTGCACACCTCAGACATCCGCAAAGTGCCTTGATTTTAGACGACACGCGAAAAATCGGGAACTAGCCGTGGAATCAGCTGTTTTCTTGCACGCCGCCATGTTCACGCGATACCACTGCCAGCGCGCCCTCATGGCAAAAGAAGTTAACCTGCAGCAAATTTCATTGCAAAACTGAGAATGCTTCTAATTTTCTCTCGTGTTGTTGAGATTGCAACACAGTTTACTACCAAAATAAAACGTTGCTTGTTTTCTTCATTGCGTTTTTGTTCATTTTCAGACTAACATGTTCACGCTATACCGCTGACAGCACACCTTCGCGGCAAAAAAAGTGACTGAACAGCAAACTTAATTGCAAAAATGAAAACACTGCTTTTTTTGCTTGGTGCTGTTGGGTTTGAAATACAGTTACTTAGCAAAATAAAACATTACTCGTTTTTATTCACTGCGTTTTTACTGCAAAACATTAGTCTACGGTCCCTTGTCGTGCGATTAGTGGTTTCGGGGCGGAGCCCACCGCCTCCTTGCTCCGCATTGGCCGATTCGGCGGTCGGCATTTCTCGGTGTCGTCATTTTGACGTCACTGTCTCAATATTGAGACAGTTTTTTGAGACTGATCCGTAATCGCGCCCCAGCTCTCCTTTTAAATCCTGCGACACCTTATCACGCATGCGACGCAGCTGCCGAAGCGAGCGGAGGCTAGCGCAACGACGAGGAACGCGGTGTCATGTCCTAACAAACGGCGGCGGTGGCGAGCGGCGCGGTGTGACGTCATGCCAGATGGCGCGTCGAGCCCGCGAAGCACAGCAACTTTCCGCGGCGAGGTGCGCCTTGTGACGTCACGTGCCTCGATGGAGTACCGCCACGGCGAAATCGCGCTTGCGGCCAATAAAACTTTTGCGTTGAAAAGGCGCCGTAGTGGAGGGCTTCGAAATAATTTCGACCACCTGGGGACCTTTAACGCGCACTGACACCGCGTAGCACACGGGCGACTTAGCGTTTCGCCTCCGTCGAAACGCAGCCGCCGCGATCGGGTTCGAACCCTGAATCTCCGGATCAGTAGCCGAGCTAATCCACATTCACTTTTTAGCCCGATAACGTTAAGGAGCTCATATAGCAGAAAAGCCGGTGTCGTCGTCGTCGGGGTCTGGCCGTAAGCGGAAAATGGCGAACTCGGTGGACACCTGAACCGCGCTGTAATGGAAGGGATTTTAACTCGACAGCGTTGATTGATTTGTTGATAGATGGATTGATTGATGGATTGAGTGATTTACTGATTGATTGATTTTGTTGATTGATCGATTATTCTATCGATTGATTGTTTGATTAATTGATTGATTTAATTGACCGATTGATTGACTGATCGATAGATCGATTTTTCCTTCACTTACGGCGCGATCCGGTTGTCCAGCGAGAAATTGAGACAGGCGTCATTTCCTTTCCCTAAAAGCAATTGTTCATTTAATTTTCTTTCCCTTAAGGACCGGTTTGGGTGTCCGCCGAATTATGTGAGACAGGCATCATTTCGTTAAATTGTCCAACGGGCCACGCGTCAAGCCGAACGGCCGATAACATTCCGTGTGCTCCTTGTCAACGCTGCGACACGCTGTCGCGTCTCACTCTTAAAGACGAAGCTGAAGCGTCGTAAAGTTTTATTAATGCGAAGGCATTATTACTTGGTTATGTCGGTGAGGTCGTGTCATGAAAACGTGTACGCAGCTTTTGCGGCGTTCTCAGAACAGATAGTATCAAACTAATGGTTGTAATGGAAAGAAAAATTCAGCCACAAGTTTGGTTGCGCATCGGATTCCACTGTAAAGGGGTAATATCAAAGCTGCTTTATTTGCCCAAAAGACTTCAACAAATATAAGCAATAGTTAAGTGGCCCTTCTGCAACGCATGGCTTTTCAGTGACAGAAGGCGACTCCTTCAGCCGGGATCGCCTGTGGTAAATAAAAGGCAGCTAGATTGTTCGCGGAACACGGCGTTATACATTTATGTTGAGGAAAAGGAAACAGAGAGGAAAATTTGTAGCATGCACTCACTTCCTGCAGAATGCGCGCTTCATGCCGTGCTGAACGAAGACGCCGTGACGACTTGCCATCAACAACATTTAATTTTAATTTTTTTAATTGGTTTTTGGGGGAAAGGAAATGGCGCAGTATCTGTCTCATATATCGTTGGACACCTGAACCGCGCCGTAAGGGAAGGGTAAAGGAGGGAATGAAAGAAGATAGGAAGAGAGAGGTGCCGTAGTGGAGGGCTCCGGAATAATTTCGACCACCTGGGGATCTTTAACGTGCACTGACATCGCACAGCACACGGACGCCTTAGCGTTTTTCCTCCATAAAAACGGAGCCGCCGCGGTCGGGTTCGAACCCGGGAACTCCGGATCAGTAGTCGTCATCAGCAACATCGCTGAATTTAAGTTTGTGCAGTGATCGGACGGTTGTGCAGACAGTAATTTACGTTTTTTAGCGTAAGCTACACTAGCCGAGGTTGACCAGACTCGCGTGCATCGTGGAGAGCTGTGCTGCGCATGCGCGAGGAGCAGTCACGTCGCAGAGGCGAATAAAAAAAGCCCTTTGTTGAAGCTCGAAATTGAACCACGGCTTTTGCCATTTGAGGCGGAGACGCTACCTATCCGCCCTGACAGCTCTTTTTTTACTGCATGGAAATAGTGCTGAAAAGTAAAGTTAAGAACGCGATGCTTTACCGTGAATGAAGGCGCAAAATAAATAAGCGCAAGGTATCTGACATAATAAAGCTGAATATGTAGAGAATCGAGTATGATCTAAAGATCGGATGTAGCCTAAAATCGGTTAAAAGAAAACAAGGCAGAAGGAAAAACCAGATGTATGCGTTAAGAGACAAGGATGGCAATGTCATTAGCCATGTGGATAAGATAGTTAAAGTAGCCGAAGTAGCCGAATGGAGTGGAGCGCTTATGGGAGGTTCTCTCAAATCATGAATAGCTGGTTATCAAAAAGGTACAACAGCTGTATCCTACCGGTACTCACCTACGGGGAAGAAGCGTGGATGCCAACGAAAAGATTCAGCTTTAGTTTAAGACAACGCAGCGAGCCATGAAAAAAATGACAGCTGTAACAATAAGAGATCGGAAGCAGGCAGAGTGGGTGAGGGAACAAACGCGTGTTAATGACATCCTAGTCGAAATCATGAGAAAGAAATGGGCTTGGGCAGGGCATGTACTGCGAAGGCAAGACAACCGCTGCTCCTCAAGGGTAACGGATAGGATTCCAAGAGAAAAGAAGCGTAGCAGGGGGTGGCCGAAGGTTAAGCGGGCGGATGAGATCAGGAAGTTTGCAGGCATACGGTGGGCGCAGCTGCCAAAGGACAGGGTTAATTGCAGAGACAAGGGAGAGGCCTTTGCGCTGCAGTAGGTGCAGGGAGGGTGATGATGATGATGAGTGAATGGGCGCTTTTCATATATTATCTCTTCCGAACCATAGGTCGCCGCCTTTACGCTACGCATATCATGGTCTAGCAGGGCTAGACAATCACCAATTTTTCATTCCTCTCATGCACGCACTGCAAGAACCGCGAGATGCCGTTGTACGATTTTTAAAGTTAAAGCTTTACTACGCCAGCCAGCGAGCCATTATAGCTCTTCGCGACGTATGACGTATGCGGTGACCGACCTTGGGCCGCCGTTGTCTAGCAACGCCGCAGCCACGCTCCAACAGATGGCGCCGCCGTCGACGCCGCTGCCGCCGCTGCTCTCTCCACCAGATGTGCTCTGCTAGGGTAGAGGGAGAGGAGGTGTCGTCTCGCGGCTATGTATGTATATATATATATGTAACAATTTATTTTTTGAACTGTTATTACTAACCCTATTTTGCCCTCCTGCAACAATCCCAAATGGGATTAGCAGTATGTATATATAAATAAATATAAGCGCTTCGCCTCAGTTTATTGTCCGCAGGCCCTTCGACTTATTTTTGGAATATGGAGGAGGGCTCGGATTGAAGCATTCTGGCTCGGGTCGGCCCGATATTGCACTGCCTCCGAGATCGGCCCGGGGCATATTAGCCCGCGCCTTTTCTTTCTATCTTTGTTCTCCTATCCTTTAGCTCTACTACTTTCAGCACGCGGCAGCAAGCGTGGCTCGGCTAGAGCCAGTAGGCAGGCCTTTGCACTTTCCGTTTCTTTCTTCCTATCAGCAGCAGCAGTAGCACTAGTGTGTTGGAATCGTTATCGAGAACTCGAAAGAGATGAAACATCGGCACCACCACCACTAAGCGAGGAAGACACAACGCGCTCAAGAGACGCCAGAAGAACTCGCCGAACGACTCGAGAAGCGTCGCAACGAAGGTGCGGCTAGAAGTCGTGTCACGTCCCGGAGTGACTCTTCAACTGCTGAAGAGACCGGATTGAGTTCTCGAGAGCGTCGGAATGAGGCGCTGCGTCGACGACGGGTGGAGGAAACAAAGCTTTTGCAATTCAACTAGGGATAACAAGAGGTAAACCACAGCCAGTTTTTAAAGATTTTCTGCAGCAAGTAAATAAAAGGGAAGAGCTAAAAAATGTCCTTGCTGTGTTTCTCTTCATATCTGCGTTGGCAGATTTCGCGAACCAAGTTTCATCGGTTCGCCATGGTACGAAGCGCACGCATGCCCATTGACGCCTGAAAACTAACTTGCAAGCTAACTCGCGAGCTCAATGCAGAGCCACACCAGCGCGGTTATCGAAAACCGTAAGAAACTTCGAAAAACCACCTCTGGCATGTCAAACGCGGCCGGTGCGTTTTTATGGAGGCAAAACGCTAAGGCGCTTGTGTGCTGTGCGATGTCTGTTAAAGATCCCCAGGTGGGGTAAAACGCTAAGGCGCTCGTGTGCTGTGCGATGTCAGTTAAAGATCCCCAGGTGGTCGAAATTATTCCGGAGGCCTCCACTATGGCACCTCTTTCTTCCTTTCTTCTTTCCCTCCAACCCTTTATCCCTTCCCTTACGGCGCAGTTCAGGTGTCCAACAGTATATGAGACAGATACTGAGCCATTTCTTTTCCCCCAAAATTAATATTATTATTATTATTATTATTATTATTATTATTATTATTATTATTATTATTATTATATTATTATTATTATTATTATTATTATTATTATTATTATTATTATTATTATTATTATGTAAAATGCGGCTGTGTAGTAGCGCGTCACTGGCGACTTACCTTCCTTGCGAGCGGTTTCACGCTGCTAGGGCATTACGCACGGCCACGATGAAGGACACTTCAGCACCTAAAGCCCCAACTGGATGGACACATCCTAGGCGAACGGCGGCGCGCCTGCGCGCCCAGAGCCGCGCCGCGACGGTCGTCGAAGAAAGGCATCCACCTGCCTGCTCCCTGTGCTGGCTTGTTCCCCCTCTCGAGCCGACCTTTGGAATTTCAAGAGTGAAGAAAGGGGATTTGGAGGGCGCTGAAAGGCAGCTTAAACCGCGAAGAAAAGTTCCAGGAACCTGAAAAAGCTTCAAGCCATGAAGAAAAGTCCCCGAGAGCCCCAGGGTCCTCCTATTGTTGTAAACCGGACTCCGCTTCCACCGCGTGCGCTTGCGCGCATGTGCTGAGGCACGGATATCTGACGTGTACAGATATGTGCCCCCTGCTCGCCCTGCGTGCGCGTCGCGCTTTGCTCATGCGCAGACAGGATCCAGCGTACGCCCGTGCGCGTAGGTGCTCCGCAGGTACGCGTAGGATAGGTCCATCAAGTTGGTGCTTAATGAGGAGTTTTAGAAAAGGAAATATATGTCTGCGCGCAGTAAACGCAAACATTTTGCGCGACACTATGGTTTATATTACATTATTTAACATACGCAGACAACTCCGGTGACAGTGGCGCCACCCGGTTTGAATGCAGAGAACAATTTGTGCAACAAACCGGTGCTCGTTAGGCCTTGGAGCTGCCGAATCATTCAACGAAGTAAAAACCTGAAGATGACCTAGCCCTGTTAGGCCGGGATATACGTAGCATAAGCGGGGAACATCTGGTTCGGAAGAATTAATATATGAAAGGCGTGCATTCACTCATCATCATCATCATCAACAGCCTTACTGCACTCACTGTAGGACAAAGGCCTCTCCCATGTCTCTGCAATGAAGCTTTTCTATTGCAAGCTACGCCCACCCTATGCCTGCAAACTCCCTAATCACATCCACCCACCTAACCTTCTGCCGCCCGCTGCTACGCTTTCCTTCTCTTGGAATCCACTCCGTTACCCTTAAGGACCAGCGGTTATCTCAATTGCCTTTGCAGTACATGCCGTGCCCAAGCCCATTTCTTCCTCTTGATTTCGACTAGGATGTCATTAACCCGCGTTTGTTCCCTCACCCACTCGGCCCGCTTGCGGTCGCTTGACGCTACACCTATCATTTTTCTTCCATGGCTCGCTACGTTGACTTTAGCTTAAGCTGAACCCTTTTCGTTCACCTCCACGTTTCTGCCCCGTAGGTGAGTACCGGCACGATACAGCTGTTCTACACATTTTTCTTGAGGATATTGGTAACCTGCTATTCATGATCACAGAGAACCTGCCATATGCGCTCCACCCGATTCGGATACTTCGGCTACTTTAACTATCTTATCCATACTGCTAATGCATTCCCCTCTTTGTCGCTTAACGCACACGACTGGCTTCTCCCTATGCCTAGTTTCCTCTTCACCGTTTTTAGGCTATCTCCGTTCTTTAGAGCATGCTCGATTTTCTCCGTATTAAAGTTCCGTCTGTCGGATACCTCGCGCTTATTTATTTTGCGCCTTTATTCACGGTTAAACATCGAGCCGTCGTCGCGGAGTGGTAGCTTCTGCATGCGCCTCAAACGCCAAAGGCCCCATGGTTGGATTCCCAGCTTCGACAAAGGGCTTTTTTTATTCACTTTTGTGACGTCAATTCTCCTGGCGCATGCGCACCACGGCTCTCCACGATGGACGCGAAACTGGTCAACCTCGGCCAGTGTAGCTTACGCTATAAAAAAAGGCCAAATTTATCGTCCATACAATTTGTTATAGGCAAGAAAAGATGAAGTGAAAGTCCCGCATCCAGTTTATAGCCAGTTCACTCCGAAAAACGAAGTAACATAGACGAGTTCACTTAAAAGCGAGAGGCTCCACTTCAGAATGCGCCGCCATGTTGGCTGTCGAGCATCGACTGCGTACGCTATGTGTTTGACGTCACCATCGGGTTTCTTAGACCCTTTTTGTTGCATCCGAACCACCACATCCGCTTCCGGCGTTTCGACCAATCAGGTGAGCCCTCTGCGCCAGGCTATGACGCTTCTTATAATGACACAAATTCGGAATACGAGCCCTGGACTAAGGACAACTGACCATTGATAAAAATTGGACGAGAAGACTCCTGTGGGCACAAACAAGAAGAGAATATATCTGAAGATACCCCAAAACCGCAGAAAGAGGCAAAAGAGTACAATAAAGTTCTTCCTCCTCCTCCTCCTCCCCTACTCACAAGGCGCGGCTGAGGTGTCCTCTGATAAGTGAGAGGAACACTGCGGCTATCTTTTCCTCGGAATCCTGTTTGCATAATACTGACAACAGTAGTAGTTAGCCAAAACAAAGAAGCCGTGATTGTAAAGTTTGCGAAAATCGCGGCTGACGGGGGTTTGTGCTATTAAATTTCGCTAGTATTTATAGGCAATTTTTCTAGCAGAGCGTGTTGTGCTGCATAACAGTTGCTTGGCTTTTAGAAAATTTAGAATTTGAACCAAATGTTGCCACCGTAGCCAGCAATACTTTCTATGTTAACTATGAAATCTTCCTGTAGCACCGCATTGTCAGTAGAATGTCCGGACCCCGTAGAATATCTGATACGGGTCCCAATGTTTGTATTGTGGCGTCGGCGCTGTCTGGCCGAAGCCCGGTGGCAGCCGGCGAGGGCAATGTACCCGGCGTAGCGGACTCTGCGTCTCCTCATCTGGCAATACCTGTCTGACCGGCTTGCAGCGGATGGAGATGCGCTGTTTCTGCGGCGCTGGCACACTCATTTCTTTGTCGTACGGGAGGGCCGGCTGGCAATGCCGATCCTACGGTATTATACCCCTGTCACACGGGCATTTCGAGGGCCCTCGAACCGATAGTCTATCGACTCAAAGGCGATCGAGCGCTGCCACACGGGCAGTTTCAATGGCGATCGAGTCAATAGCCTATCGAGTCAACGGAGTAGCGCAGAACTCCATCGAGATTTCGAGGGCCTTCGAGCGCTGCCCAAGGTTGCTAGCGTTGCTCCGAGCGGCGCCAAGCGCACTTCGTACACGACACATTCACGGTGCAAAAACATGAACAAACATTATTCGCATAAAATTTAATGTAAGCAGCCTGTAACATTATTTTAAAACTATATTAGACTGGTTTTAAGTGCATTAAGCGCATTCATTTTGCGTTGCAGTCTGCGTTGCTTGCGTACTTAACGTTGACAACATGGCGGCACCCTGCCCGCCCGCTTCACAGCGATAACAGCTTCGTCGCTAATTCCTCAAAGCAATATCGTGTTCTAAGCTGTTGTATTCGCCTTCGATTTGCCCATTCTTACTCTCGCATCAAGTTTCAAGAGAAAAATAGCTCTTGTATTTCAGATATGGCGATTTCCCCTGTCTCAAGCCTGACGAAGCAGCGCTCCGACGCAGTTGGACTGGCTTGGTTTTGGCTCGTCTTGTATTAGAGTGGCTACAGCAGTGTATGCATATGTACGTCGCGTACGTGCAATTAAAAGGGTTTTTAACGACTTTCGCGTATGCCTGTATTTCAGCATTTAGTATACATTTATCAAATATTTTTGTTATTTTTGCAAAATCCAAAGTAGCGATTGTGGCGCCACACATCTGTGGCGTAAGACACGAGAACCATTTCAATGGCCATTGAGATTTGCCGTGTAGCAGCGGCGAGTTCGATGGCGATTGAGAATCTCGAAGACCCTCGACTCGAGGGTGATTGAAACTGGCCGTGTGACAGGGGTATTAGCTAGGCCGCCACCCCCCCCCCCCCCCTCGGTTGTGACTTTGTGCAATGAGATTGTGGTTTGTTTGTATGTTTGTTTGTTTTTGCAGACAGGTTCTGATTGAATTTTGGTTTTGTTCTGTTAATTAACTTCCCTTTATGTAGCTGTGCCGATGCTACGGTATTAGCTAGCCCCCCCCCCCCCCCATTCGTTTGTGACTGCTGTGCAATTAGATGGTGGTTTGTTTGTTTGTTTTAGCAGATGGGTTTTGATTGTATTGTAATTTTGGTTTTGGTGTGTTAATAAACTTCCCTTTATGGACTTATTTTTGGAAATGTGGCGGAGAGTTTGAAGGTTGCTTCACTTCCGCCACCGGTTGGCCCGGTATTGCACTGCCTCCGGGATCGGCCTGGGTCTTTATACCGCGCGTCATTACTATCTGTCTTTCTATCCCATCTTTGAACTCTCCTACTATCTGCACGTGGTAGCGATTGTGGTTCGGCTTGAGCCAGTGGGCAGGCCTGTGCACTTTCCTTTTCTTCCTGGCAACAAAAGACAGACTGACAGCGGGCAGTCAGTCATACGAAGCAATTTCTTTGGACTGCTTTCTAGAAGGCTGAAATGCCGATGCTACTTTAATAGGTTTTGGTAGTAATGATCGCGTGCGTTTATTTCTGTGCGTGACAGCAGCCTGGTTATTGCTTTTAGGCCAAACTGGCAGTGCCATATGATTGTCCCCCGAATGTGCTATTTGCGAAATATCTGCCCCACGGGTCCTTTTATGTTAATCCGCTGTCTCCATGTACTTTTGGCGGTGGCTCAGTGGTTAAAGCGCTCGTCACAGAGCCGGAGTACCCGGGTTCGAACCCGACCGCGGCGGCCGCGTTTCCATGGAGGCGAAACGCAAAGGCGCCTGTGTGCCGTCGATGGAAGGAAAACCTTTATTTGGGAAGAGAATTCGAGGCCCGCAGGCCTCCTCTGTCTCTGCATGACCCTACTCACGGTCTAAACGTTCATGTGGTGTTTTTCCAAGACGTAAGCGGCCCGGCTGACGGCGCTCTTCTGCCTGGCCAGGTCCGCTGACCGTAGAGAGGTCTCCCAGTCTTCGCAGGTTCGGAGGGGCACCGCCCGGCGGGGGGGAGGGGACGCCGGCCATATGCGGTACCGGCATAAATTTAGAGGTTGCCTGGTTTAGGCAGCGTTCGCATCTGCAGACGACGCCAGATTGACTGTTCTCTGGTAGTGAGGGATGGGTGGGGTGGCGGGAACATTAGGTGCTCAGCGTGGGAGTTTGCGGGGAGTCAGCAATAGAGTGCATACGCTCCTTCGAGAAATCCCCAGCAGGTCCGCTTGTCCCCGGTCTCTAGGCTCTCGGGATAAGGAGCCGCCGCCTGGTAGCCGGGATCCACCCCCCCCCCCCCCAGTTCTGTGCGATGTCAGTGCACGTTAAAAGTCCCTAGGCGGTTGAAATTATACCGGGGGCCTCCACTACGCCACCTCTTTCTCCTTAATTTGTCACTCCGTCCTTTATTCCTTTTTTACGGCGCGGTTCGGGCGTCCACAGAGATATGTGAGACGGCTACTGCGCCATTTCCTTCCCTCAACAAACCAGTTTTAACGTGACAGCGTTAAGGAGCTCGTGTCGCAGAAAAGCCGGTGTCGTCGGCGTCTTTGGCCGTGAGCGAAAAAAAGGCGCATCTAGGTGGACACCTGAACCGCGCCTTAATAATTGATTTTGGGGAGTGAAATGGCGCAGTATCTGTGTCATATATCATCAGATACCTGAACCACGCCGTAAGGGAAGGGATAAAGGAGGAAGTGAAAAAAAGAAGAAATAGGTGCCGTAGTGGAGGGCTGCGGAATCATTTCGACCACCTGGGGATATTTAACGTGCACTGGCGTCGCACAGAACACGGGAGCCTTAGCGTTTTGCCTCCATAAAAACGCAGGCGCCGCGGTCGGGTTCGAACCCGGGAACTCAGGATCAGTAGCCGTGCGCCCATACCACTGAGCTGCAGCGGCGGGTGAACCGCGCCGCAAGGAATGAATTTTCCCTCCCTTACGGCGTGGTACGGGTGTCCTGCGAGAATTGAGTCAGGTGTCATTTGCTTTCCTTGAAACCAATTTTCATTTCAATTTCCTTTCCTTGCAGCCCGGTTCGGGTGTCCACCGAGATATGTGAGACGGGCGTCCTTTCCTTTCCTTAAAAAATTATTTTCAATTTTCTTGTCTTACGGCGCGATTCGGGTGTTTAACAAGATATATTTCCTTTCCTTAAATTGTACCGGCAAGGGGTCGCACCGAAATACGATGGTGTTCTATCGATTCCTTGAAAATGCTGCAACACGTTGTCCCGTCCTGCTTTTAAGCGTCCTCAAAATTGTTTCAATTTTTTCATGTACTATTAAAGTGACGGCTTCACTACGCCATGTTCCGCGAGTTTCGCCGACTCCGTCGCTTTTGTGGTGGTAGTGGTTTTTATTAAAATAATAGCAAAAAGGAAGGAAAATATTTTTGCTAGCCCCGGCATCTGCCATCGACACTGAAGCACCTGAGCTGGGGCAGCGGAAATAAGGATGTCGCTTGGAACTTCAGCTTTTGGCGCCAAGGTTTTTCCTTCCTGGTGGTCCCGAGTGAGGTGGTCTTCAGAGACAGGGATCGCATGGTTGGATACAGAGAAATGACAAAGCACTATCATTTGCAAAGAGCTAGACTCCCTCGAGTGGATAGATCCTGGACCAGACACCAAGTCGTCAGCTGGCGCCGGTTACCAACTTACACAATTCCAAACCCGGCCCCTTGGAGTGTTATTTATGTATCCAGGACAATTTTCAGAAAATTGCGCAAGCTACTAACTTAGGGCCACCTTGGACCCCATATTATAGGAATGTCCTCATGCCCCCCAGGGAAGGACGAAGCATAAAGGCGAAAGACCAGTGGTAGGCCTTGCTACTGAGCTCCGACCCGGCGTCTCAGCTACAACTCGTCCGACTGTCCGAAGCCGCCGCCGGGAGTAAAGAAATTTCGGCCGTCGTCTAGGCGGGTAGCCCTCTGGCTACCATCTTTCTGTTGGACAAAAAAGTTATTCTATCCTGTTGACCTTCAGCAACCTTCAGCCACTCGAAACCAATGAAGAAGGGAGCTTTGAAGGCAAAGGAAAGGCGCATTACTGGCCCTCTGGGACAGTGGACACCTCTGTCGCGCTTTAAGTTACGTGGCGAAAGTGACAGATGTGCGCTGCGTCCTTTGGATTTGACAACGTTGTGGCAGAAACGCGGGACTGAAGCAATAGGCCGTTGCCGTTCACTGTGTTCATTGGCGTTGGCGATGACAAATGGAAGGTTGCATAACTGGCTCCCTGGGTTAGTGGTCTGTCTGTCTGTTACTGCCAGGAAGAAAGAAAGGAAAGTGCACAGGCCTGCTCACTGGCTCAAGCCGAGCCACAATCGCTACCACGTGCAGATAGTAGGAGAGTTGAAAGAGGGGAGAGAAAGACAGGATAGCACAGACGCGCTAAAGACAAGGCCGATCCCGGAGGTAGTGCAATACCGGGCCAACCGGTGGCGGGAGTGAAGCATCCTTCAAACTCACCTCCACATTTCCAAAAATAAGTCCAACTTGGACCCGTAAAAGATACTCTACGGGTCCAGACAATACACCCTGGGTTAGTGGAAGCCTCATTCGTGCTTTTATACATGTGGCGGTGGTGATTGAGAGATGTAGCCTGCATGCGTTAGTGTTGGCAATTTTTCGGCAGACACGCGGTACTGTAGCAATATGCGGAAGCGTTCATTGCGCGAGCAGCCTCTCGCGATAAACCAATAATTGAACTGCCACCTGCCATGGTGGCAGGGTAGGCGCGCAGCATAGATCCAGTGTCCGCAACGCACTCATGTTACATATGCCAAGCCGCGTCTATAACTGCTGGAACAGCGCAGACACCGGACGAAGAGAGAACGTACTTCTTCTTCTGCTTCTTCACCCCAGGTATATGGCACATACCCCAAGGGGGGATTGGCCAAGGTGTAGTTGAATAAACAAAGAAGTTTCCATGGAAGATGATGACAAAAATGTAGCACCAATCGTGAATTTTGAAAAATCAATAAATAAAAACAAGAGAACAATATTGACAGTTAAAAAACATACAGCATTTTGGTGAAAAAGAAGAGCTCGTAGAACTTTAAAAAAATTAGCACATGAACCTACCAGTTGCAATTATGTAATCGTGGAGAAACCCACAAATAGAACCCAATGCAAATCCCTTGGCGTTCGCACCAAACGATAATAATACTGGCAAAGATAAAGGGAGCCCTAACCTGGAGAGAGGGACCTCCAGGTAAATCTTTCTCTGAAGTGCGAACTTTGGGCAGTAGAGGCAGTAGGTTCGTCGGTGTCAACCCACACCTGCATAGATATAAATTCAAACTTGGAATCCTGCACCGCAACCGCGTCATTGTTACCTCACACAGCCTGGATATACACGAACGGACGTTCCAACTATATGCTAAGTGCTGATAGTCAGTGGTATTTAGTAAGGGATCTCGTAACCTGGCTGATATATGTAGGAACCGCTGAAACCTGGAAATCGCCAGCAGGCTGAAATTCGGGACGGGATGTGTCACTGACCCGTCAAGAGGCGACCTTGCTAAGTAATCAGCCACCTCGTTTGAATGAATGCCTGCATGGCCAGGGACCCAGACAAAACGGACCGCCTTCAAAGTGCATGGGACAAAAAATTGCAGGATATGGCTCAAAAAATCTTCTTGTGAAGTGTCAACGGAGACTAACACTGACAAACAATCAGCGAGAATAATAACATGAGACACATGGCATGGAATTTTGTGAAGGGCCATTCCAAGAGCCAAACATTCCGCAAAGAATATAGGAATATAATCTGGGATGCGGACGGAATAGCTCCATGCCAAAACCTGCGAAAAGATGCCAACTGCAGTTTTTTGGCAGTTGACGGATGCATCGGTAGCAAGCACCGTATGATGGGGGTATTTCTCTATGTGATCCGAGAGAATACCGTTTAAAATGTTTGCTGGCATATGTTTCGCATGAGATGGGAAGATGTGGTCTGAATGGAATTCCACTGCTGCCGGCGTGTCATCAGCCCACTGCAAAGAACTGAGATCAACACCAATCGGTGTTAAAAGGTTCTGCGTTAACATAATTTGTGGCATTTGATACCGTGGCCAATGATGAGAAAAGAATAAGGCCGGCTGAGACACAAAAATAGGAGTAGTGACATCAGTCACTGGGTCCATCGAACTGAGGAAAGTTCGCACTATGAGTATTTGAAAACGGGAAGTTAGATCAGGGATACGGGCTTCCTGATAAAGCAGGGCGTTTGAAACTGATTTTGGGAGACCAAGGCAGAGGCGGAGAGCGCGCCTTTCTAGTAAGAATAAGGGTTAAATCTTGTAGCTTGCGCTACCAGAGAACAGAATGGAACCAAAATCAAGTATAGGTCTTACGTAGGCTTTGTATAGTAACAATAACGTGTCGTGGCGCATCCCAAACTTTTTATTGGCGATTCTTGTCAGCCGGCCTAGAGCCCGTTCTCCTTTAAAAGCATTGTTCTTTATATGAAGGCTGCAATCTAATGCTGGGTGATAAGTAACACCCAGATATTTTACGGATTCCACTTGTGGAATCTGGAGAGAGCGATGGACTAATGAAATGTGCAAAGGGCTGTCTGGGGGAAATACCAAAACTCCGCATTTGTCTACATTCAAGGATAAATTAATACCCTGCAACCATACTCCAAGATCATCCAAATATCCCTGCAGAATGTGGTAAAGGGAGTGGAAATCCCTGGCCGAGGCGAAAAAAGCTGTCATCTGCATACACAAAAACTGTTATATCAGGACGAATGGGATGCCACTGACCAAAATATTAAAAAGCAGAGGGGATAGCACCGATCCTTGCGGCACACCTCTTGATTGATAATATGTATTTGAACATAGGGTTCCCTCGGCGCAGTAAAAGAATCTGTCCTTCAGAAATTCAGATATCCACGCATAAATGTAGGTTGGAGGATGTAACTGAGCAAGTCTGTTAAGTAAAATAGTATGCTCTACACTGTCACAGGCCTTTGCTACATCAAGAGTGACCAAAGCTGAAAATTCTCTTCTGCGTAGCGAGAGCCGGATTCTGCTCTCTAGATCCACATGCGCGGACCATATAGAGCATCCATGACGAAAGCCAATCTGGGCTGAGCTGAGACCGTTGATGTCATGAACATGTTTTGTGAGGCGACTGTTCACTATTCTTTCTATTAATTTGACTAAATTTGAAGTCAGCGCAAGTGGCCGAATATTATCTAAGACGTATCCTTTTCCTACATCTTTCATTAATAAAATAATTTTCGCCGTCTTCCAAATTCTTGGAATCCATGCATTTTCCAGAGAAGCATTGACCATATTGTTATGAAGACGAAAAAGAGAGCAGTGGCGCGGGACGGAGTGCTCGCGCTAGGCCTTGAGCCATTAAATCATATCTTCATTCTGTCATCATGTCGTGCCTTCCTTGGCTTGCCACCACGTAACATTTGGTGGAGGTGCTGGGTACTTATCATCTAGTCCCTGGAGCATCGCCGCCTTCTGCTCGCCTTCGTCGTCGACCGAGGGGACCTGGGCTCCGCCGCCCGGCCCAACCCCAGCTCGAACTGACCAGAACCGACCAGCCGCTTTCCCCCGCCCCGTCCCCAGCCCCGAACACAAGACACGGCGACCAGGACCTGACGTACGATGACCCGACTACGACCCGAACCAAGACGGCACCCCCACCCAGGCTGTGCGGCGATCCCTCAACCCTTGACCTTCGGCTGTGGGTGACCGACCGCTGGACCCGAAGCTCCGGGGGCAACCGTCCACCAGACAATCTCCTTCATCTTGCTTGCAAGCCTTTCATCTTCTTCTACCCTTTCTGGTCATGCTCATTGTCACCTCACCGTAATTCTAGCAATCGATCGGGACGATCGCTCGGAGGACCGGAGTCATGTTATGAAGACGAAGAATAGGGCAGTGGCGCGTGACGGAGCGCTCGCGCTAGGCCTTGAGCCATTAAATCATATCTTCATTCTGTCATCATGTCGTGCCTTCCTTGGCTTGCCACCACGTAACAATATCTAAGAGGGCGCTTGTAAACTCCTGGGCTAAAATTTTAATCATACCAACAGTGACACCATCTGGTCCAGGAGCTGCAGGATGCAACATTGCCAGGACTGAGAGGAGCTCTGATGCGTCAACCTCGGTATAATCTGAAGATTGTGAAATTGTGCACAAAGGGACGTTGCTATGCGTCTGGAAGCGTAACGCCAATCCCTGAGCAATACCCTCCAGGCTCTCCTGAGCCTTTTGTGGTGATAACACTGTTGAACTAGTGAGAAGAGGGACGACAGAACTTTTGTTACGTTCCATGAATCTATACAGGGCTTTCCGATGACGAGGATTTGAAAGATATGTGCTTAAATTTTGGTTGTACTCCTCCTTGGCTTTTGCAAGTGTTCTTTTGAAAGATTCAGAGAAGAATTTGTGATTTAACCAATTAGCCGGACTCTGGTTGCAGGACAGCCTCTTCCAGGCCGCTTTTCTGCGACGATAGGCCCTCTCACATTCTTCTGTCCACCAAGGAGACGGCTGTTTAGTAGAGGCTGCTGCGGGCACAGCGAATATTGAGTGGTCTATCGCATTTTGCAAAAATGAAACCGTCTGCTGAGCTCTGTCATCCCGGCTTGTATTAACTAAAGAGGCAAGTGAGGCGGACATCAGATTTTTATCAATTTTGTGGTTGACAAATTTATGGGTTACACAACTAGCTTTAAGAGGAGATAACCGGATAGTGAAAGTTATAGGAAAGTGATCACTAGACGTACCCGAATCCTCTGTCGACCAATCAGTCACATCTAGCCTACCTGCTGATAATGTTAAGTCAATGGCTGAGCGAGCAACCCCTCGCATAAAGGTTATTTCTCTAGAATTGCAGCAGCGCACAGCATTTGCAGACAGTCACGACCAGAGAAGCCGGCCGCAGGAATCAGTACGACTTCCCCAGCCACTATGGTGAGAATTAAAATCTCCTGCGATGACTGCACTGTTTGTGCCAGTCACCAAGCTGTCCAAACAGTCTGTCCTGTGTACACCAAAAGGAAAATAGACATTAGCAATTGTAATATCAGCACAATGCGAAAATGAAATTTTGATAGCTAAAAGCTCACAGTCAGGGAGAACAATTTTCTTAGAGATAGATGCCTGATGGCATAAATTTTTAGATAGCATGGTTACCAAGCCACCTCCCCTGCCAACATTTCGATCTGACCGGAAAACTCTAAAGTTTCTCATTGAAGATTATTTATACGGTGATAACCACGTTTCTTGTAAGAGTACAATATCAGGCTTATGCTTGTGAATACGTATGTCTAGATCTGGAAGAGAAGACAAGACGGAACGGCAATTCTATTGTAATACTTTGATACCTGCCATGATTATTGACCAATTGAAGCGGCCGAAACAGCCTCTTTAAGGATATCAACATGGGGATGAAGTTTGGGTGGTCCCTTTTTAGCTTTCATCTGTGGAGAACTAGAGTTAGATGTTGATGAGGAAGCACGGCGCTTCTGCGTAGGGCACTACATTTCGACATCTGTTGTGCAGATGTCACTGCGACATTCACTGCTAGGAACAGAGATGTTAGGTGGGACCTGGGGAGCATCAGAAGGTGATGTAGAGCGGCTAGCACTAGCTGCAGAAGCTGAAACAGATGCAGACGTAGCTGCCAGGACGGGTGTTGATGGTGACGCAGACTGAACTGCAACAAACTGAGCCAACGCCTCAGAGAAAGTGTTTAGCATTCGCTCAACCACATTATTAAGTGCTTTTTCGACTGTGGTCAAAATTGAAGCAGTCAAGTTGGACTCAATGTCCCCAACAGAAGCGCGCACACGACTAGCATATGAATCTTTCTTCCTGTTAAGAACAGCGTAAGCATCGGCTCTTGAGCACCGCTTCTCTTTGATAATGTCCAACAAGCTACACTCTTCACTACGTTTTGCGCAGTTGGCAACATCAGCTGAGTGACTGTTGCTGCAGAGGCAACAATGAGGCTGCTCTGAGGTGCAGTGATCAGCAGAATGACCTTTTCCACAAAACGGCAGCGGGTCTCCGACTTGCATGCTTTGCCACTATGCCCGAACCGCCAACCGTTGGTGCATTGAAGAGGGCGGGGTTCTAGAGGGTCCACATGGTATACAATCGGCCAGATTTTTAGTTCAGCAGGGCACGAAGAGCCAGCAAAAGTTTTTATTACAGACTCAGTAGCAACACGCGAGCCGTTTACCTCTCTACTGCAGCGGTAGACTGAAAGGACCCCAACGCCTGCATCCTGAAATTTCTGTAGAATTTCTTGCGGGGATGATGCTGGGTCGACACCTCTTACGATACCCTTGACACATGCAACCTGTTCTGGAATGAATGCTTTCACCGGCAGCGAGCTGAAATTTTTGCACTTAAGCAAGTCTGCAACACAAGCGATGTCCGAGGACTTCCACACAATTCCCCGACGGCCAAATGGACGCACCTCAGAGATCTGCAGGTATAGGGCAGTCAATGATCTTAGCTTCTGTTGAATTAGTTTGGGGGTTTTCATTTTGATCACACCCTCACCGATTGGAACGATAGCCACGGGAACCGCATCAATGCCATTTTTTTGAAAGGACTCAAGTGGCAGGCTTTGGGCTGGCAAGCTGGCAAACCAAGCTGCCGACCCTCCACCTGGGGAGGTCAACGACATCTCTCAGCAAAACGCACTCTCAGCTTCACATGAACTGCGTCTTAAACTACGCCTTGGCCAAAACCCCCTAACGTAGAACGGGCTCACCAAGGATGAACAAGCCGGAACCACCAGAAGATGCAGAAAACAGCAGCGGCCAGTAAGAACACGTCAGCACGTCCGTCTTCACATCACAGGCGCTTCGTCTTCGTCCTGTGTTAGCGCTGTCTCCTTTTAAGCAATGTTAAACCAACTAGCCCGCAACAACATCAACGCGTTTAGTCGCCCGATATTGCACAGCTTTCTCTCTCTAAGCAGGTTCAAGAGTCGTCAAACCACACCTAATTTTAAGTGCGTTAGCCCCTACTCATCCCGTTTCTCGATATCTTCGGGTCTGGTACCACCTCCCTCCGGCGCAAAATTTCCCAAGTTCATAGAATCCAAGATACGACTCCCATAGTAAATCGATATAGCAACCCAATTGGTCATTGATTGGAGACTTCATTAGCATATCAAATTGGTGATTCAGTGGTGACGTCACCGATATATCGAATTGTTGATTGATTGGTGGCGTCACTTGTGAATTCAAGATGTCGGCCAATAATGGTAACTAATCTCATTCATATCAATTCTAGTAAACCGGTAAACCAAACAGCTAACGCTCGTTACTTCAATGTCTTCCTGACTGTGGCAGCCACTTTTTTTGTTCAGCCGTTCCATTTATCTCAAGTGAATGTTCATGTATCGCGTTGCCGTTTGAATTCTACGCGTGTAAAACCAAAATTTATTCTAATCATAACAAAAGAAAAGTAGAGATTGTACTTTGGGTATTACAAGCTAATGCAGCTTACGAAGCGTGAGTGCTGCACATGACATTTCGGACGTTTTCTCGCATATCCTCGGCACGCGCTGTGCAGGCGGGGATAACGGTGATGTGGCTCTCAGCTCTGACTGTCCCAGCATCATCGAGGGCTGAGGACGGATCTTCTATATATTCCCTAAAGGAGGCAATAAAAGTACCGAGAAGTCCATAATGCTGGCGATGACCGACGCCGTTCAAAATGTTTCCAAGTTTGCGGAGACGCACTTGCCCATGAGCCGAAATTGGATGAAAATATTAATGCGAAAGCACTACTAGGCTATGTCGGCAGCTAACGTGTACGCAGAAAGTGGACGCAAAATGTTGAAGAACCTGCCGTGGTTTCTCAAGTGGTTAGGACGCTCGGCTGCTGATCCGGAGTAGCCGGGATCGAACCCGATTGCGGCAGCAGCGTTTTGATTTAGGCGAAACGCAAAGGTGCCCGTGTTCAGCGCGATGTCAGTGTATGCTAAAGATCTCCAGATGCTCGAAATTATTCCGGAACCCACCACTACGGAACCTGTTTCTTCACGACTTCTCTTAGTCTCTCCTTTATCCCTTACCTTACGGCGCGATTCAGGTGTCCGTCGATTGTGAGATACTGCGCCATTTCCTTTCCTCAAAAACGAATTTTCCAAAAATTATTGTTATGGAGGAAAAACGCTAAGGCGCCCGTGTGCTGTGCGATGTCAGTGCACGTTAAAGATCCCCAGGTGGTCGAAATTATTCCGGAGCCCTCCACTACGGCACCTATTCTTCCTTTCTTCTTTCACCCCCTCCTTTATCCCTTCCCTTACGGCGCGGTTCAGGTGTCCAACGATATATGAGACAGATACTGCGCCATTTCCTTTCCCCAAAAACCAATTATTATTATTATTATTATTATTATTATTATTATTATTATTATTATTATTATTAATAATAAATTATTGTGGGAGACCTCCACTACGGCACCCCTTTCTTCCTTTCGTCTTTCACTCCCTCCTTTATCTCTCACGGCGCGGTTCAGGTGTCCGCCAATATGTGAGACAGATACTGCGCGATTTCCTTTCCCCAATAACCATCTTCTTCAAAATAATTGGGAAGGAAGATGTGCAGCAGGATTCACGTCATCAGCTAGTGTTAAGGCACTCATGATTGAATGCGTATGACTATTAGTATATAAATACAGTGTCAGGTTATTGTCATGGTCATGTGAGTCATTGTAATTTAGTCATGAGTCTGAATTCATTAGTCATGACCGGAATCACTATCAATGCGGTTAAGACTGGAGTCATTGAGAAAGGAACTGAGTCGTGGTCATCAAAGTCATTAGTCTTGATCGTAGGTCATGGTCACAAAATGGGTCAATAAGGGTTCAGTCAGGATTGAATTGTATGACAATTGATATATAGACTGTCAGATCAATGTCTGATCATTTGAGTTATGGTAATTGAGTTATGACTTCGAAGTCATGACTCATGTCTGCAATCATATTCAATGTCATGACCGGAATCATCGTCTGAGGAAGCAATTGAGTCGGGATCGTATAAGACCATGTCACAACTCGTGGACAAAGAAAGGGTCCCAATAAGTTCTAAGTCATGGGCCACATTATAGGTCGCAAAAAGTGCCGAGTAATGGATCACGCAATGGGCCAGAAAAAGTTACGCTGTGGATTAGCTCAGCTAATCGAGGATGTACAAAACGGAAGCTGCCAGCGTTCATTGTGGTCAGTGGCGTTGGCTTTAGCGAGGTTCTATACTTGCGATGATTTTTGAGAAAAGGAAGAGAGCATAACTGGCTCATTAGTTCAGTGGACGCCTCAATCGCGCTTTAATGTACGTGGCAGTGGTCAGAGAGCGATGTGGCCTCCACGCATTAGCGCTGGCAACGTTGTGGCAGATGCGCGTCAATAGGCCGCAGCGTTCGTTGGGTGACCAACCTCTCGCGATGAACCATTAACAGCCCACTTGCTACGCTGCGTATCCAGTGTGCGGAACTCGCTCAACGTCACAGACGCCAAGCCACGCCTGTGGAGGTCTGGCGCGGCGACGGCTAAAACTCGGCTCGGCGGCGGGGCGATGTCACGCGATGCGTTGCTATGGCAGCGTCGCAGCAAGGACGCTCAAGGTCCCCACAGACGCGGCTTGGCGTCTGCAACGTTGAGCGCGTTCCGAACAACCGATAGGCAGCACTGCAACCCTGCCACCCTTTTAGATGGCAGTTAAATATTGGTTGATCGTGACAGGTTGGTCACCCAATGAACACTGCGGCGTCGATTGGTGGTACCGGAGGTAATATGATAGGCGGTTAGATTGTAAAGGAGTAGGTAAGTAGTGTAGAAATGTGTGAATAAACCGCCATCAAAGTCACCTAAGAAGCCGTCAAAGTCTACTAGGAGCTACGAAAGAGGCTTTGGAGCCACCATAAAGGAATAAAGAGCCACAAAAGTCGACTATGAGCTACTAAAGAGCACTAAACGGTTTCTAAATTCCACTTGGATTAACTATCGTGGCAGGAAACGCGCATACTTTCGCATTTCTCCAATGCAGTCTCGGCAGTGCTCTAAAATTTTTTAACGAGAGCTACACTGGGCTACATGTCTAGCATTTCGCGGTGCCTGGGAGAGGAAAGTTGTGCGCATGCGCTATTACCATCGCAATTGAAGACGAGGAAAGTGCGGCGTGCGTTTCGCCGTCGTCGTGGCCGCGCTCCCGCTCCACCGTCGTAGCCGAGCGTGATTTCACGCGGGTGAGCAGTTGTGCGCATGCGCCGATACTATCGTAAACAGAGAGGCCCCACAGCTGCGCCGCGTTCTTCCTAGCCACACCCCACTCTGTGACCCGAACCGCGCTACGCATGGGCAGCATTGCGTATAAAAGGCAGAGATGTAGTGGCCGTCCGGGTCACAACGTTTGACATGCGTGCAGTGAAGGAGCCTCCAGCCGTTGCTAAACGGTGGCATAGACAAGAGAGGATGAAGTCTTCCGAATCTGATGCTGTCGCCTGGCCGTTGGCTTGAACCAAGCAAGAACGCTGGAGTCTGTGCACGTGAAACAAGTTATCACTGCCGTCAGACGTCTCCCTTCGATCGCGTTGAATAACGGTGAAGCCTGCTGTGTTCGGCTTCTGGAGAGCGGCATTATCATCCAAGGAGTCTACGTGGAACCGGGAACATCTGTCAAGCAGAAGACTGATGTCACAGGTTGCCACATGTATTCCAGTTTATGGCACGATGTCACACTTGTATGTGACTTTCAGTGATTTCAACAGGGAACAGGACTCTCTTAGTCAGTGCATGAAAGAAAAGTTTGACTTTAATTTAGCTTCGGACCGTCACGTCCTGACTACAGAATGGAGAACTACTATATACCTTGCGTGCCAAAGAGAGACTACCAAATAAAAATACTGTATAGACAAAATTAAGACAGGTGCATGCTGCTTCAAAGATCATAGGGCAGTCTATCTCTGGCAAGTAAAATGAATTAAAGATGTGTATACTCAAAGTCTCTCATTGCTAAAGATACAGTGACCACAACAAGCTCAGCCACGAAAACGTACCTCTCCCTACGTATATCCCGGCATAGCCGAGCTAAGCCACTGCCAGTTTTTCACTTTAGCTTTTTTGCGTTTGCCAACTTCTACCTTCTTTGCAGTTAGGCTTTTGCTTAAAAATATATGGAAGCTTAACAATACAATTCAATACAATAGGCTGACGCATCAACCAGTCGGGCGCTACCCTTTTTTGCTTTATGGACGGATTTTCGCCTAGCATGATATAATACCAAATGAGAGTTTACACGAAACGATGAACTTATAGATGTAGCGTTACTGACCAATAGAGCTGGTTGCAGGATCATCACCAGCCGGACTATGCCCATTGCAGGGCAAAAAACTCACCCCTATCTCTCCTATATCTCTCCTATATCTCTCCACACTTTAGGACAGCTCATACAGGTAGATCCAGCTCAGTTCTGTCGTTACACTGAATGAGCCTCTTCCGGGGGTATGGCTCGCGACCGTCTCTTCGCTAACAGGATAAGAACAGATGCTAGTTAAGCATAAAATTCTAAACTAAAAGCAAACTTTCTGCTTGCTGCTGCCTGGCTTCACTATTTTAGCGAAGACGTAAAGCAACATCTCAAACATACAGGTCTTGTGGAAACTTGGGCTCAACCAACGATCACTGCGGGCGCAGTCACTTCCCAGGCGGCGGTCACATGATGACACGTGATCATCGTGCGACCGAATGGCGACGGTCTACGCGAGAGAATCCACAGTTGAACAGATTTCCTGCAGTAGGCTTTGGGTATGTTCAACAGCGCCTGCCCTTGCCTCCTCTACTGTACCGGTGGAGGGGTGGTGCCTTTCTGTCGAAAGTGTCATGTAAACCATGATCGAACGAGGATGACGATAGCCGTTGCGGCCGTCTGATCTCCACAGGTATGACATCAAAAGTCCTAGAACCACGGTTATTGAATGAGGGCTAATGTGATTTTTGCATAACAAACTTCTCGCGTGAGGATGGGAAACCCTTACCCTTTCCCCTTTTAAACGCACCCCTCAGGTATAGAAGGCGCTGGCTTGCCGTTTTGTTGTGAACTTCACCGGAATTAAACTACATGCACAAAGAGTGAACTGCATTTGAAGGCGTCCTACATGAAAAGGGCGCACAATTTCTTCACAGCAAGTAACCTTTGGGAATAGTTATCGCAATACACTTGCACCAACAGTAAAGCGCGAGAAGTCTAAAAATGCCAAGGTGGTCGAAATCATTCAGGAGAAAACCACTACTGCACCTCTTTCTCTTTTTCTTCTTTCACTGCCCCTTCCTCTCTTCTCTTAAAAATTGGTTTTGAGGAAAGGAAATGGTGCCGTATCTGTCTGAAATTTCGGTGGACTCCTGAACCGCGCCGTAAGGGAAGGGATAAAGGAGGGATTGAAAGCAAAAAGGAAGAAAGAGGGGCCGTAGTGGAGTGCTCCGGAATAATTTCCACCAGCTTCAGGTGTCCAACGATATATGAGACAGATACTGCGCCATTCCTTTTCCCTCAAAAAAACCAATTTTTATAAGAAAGGAAATGGCACAGTATCTGTCTCACATATATCGTGGACACCCTCACCAGTATTGAGGAAAATATGTGGAGTAGTAACTGTCTCACATACATCGGTCGACACCCGAACCGCGCCGGAAGGGGTTTAACCTCCAGCTCACCTCAACGTTAAAACCGCAAGCTCCGCGAAATCGTTACGAGGTAGCGTAGTGAAGCGAAACTGCTTTTCGTTGGACAATAAAAATTTCGCAATGCAAAATCTAATCCATTGTTTAGCTTCTGTCTCTCAGGGCACGGCTTGGGAGGCTATTGATTGGTGAGACGAACACTGCAACTATCGTTTCCTCAAAGGTCAGTTTGCGTAATACTGGCGGCATAGTTGGTTAGCCTAAACAATCAAGAGGAGATGGGAAGGTTGTTAATATCGCGCCTCACAGGGGCTTCATAGTAAGGAATTTTGTTAATGCTTTTATGCGATTTATTCAGGAGAGTGCCATATACGCCCTATATTGCGCCGGCTTCAATACATTCTAAAACAGGAAGCCAAAGATGCTTACGTAACGAACAGGACGTTGTGCGTTGGTTACGAAATCTTGCAGTCGGCTGAGGGCCAGACGGCGACACACATTTCAATATCCTCTTTGTTGTAAGGAGAGTTTTTCTATTTCTAATAAGTTATACAACACTGAGCGTAAGCAGATGTGCGAATTTACCACAGCTCTTCACTACGGCGTCTCTCGTAGCCTCAGTCGCTTTGGTACGTTAAACTCGGTTAAAACTAAATCCATTCTGCTGCAAAATACCGGAGATGCGCCTGCCCCTATGAATAATTCGGATGTAATTATTATTGTAGCGAAAGATACACTAGGCTAGACAGCGGCGCATTTCGGGTAACTGTCGCTAGTCACTACTGCGCATGCGCCACTAGTTGCACCGAGCTACAGGTGTTCCACCGCTGCGCTGCGCGACGCCTTTCTTCATAATTCATTTTTCGTTTCCTCTACCCGCCGCGGTGGCTCAGAGGTTAGGGCGCTCGGCTACTGATCCGGAGTTCCCGCGTTCGACCCCGACCGCGGTGGCTGCGTTTTTAAGGAGGAAAAACACTAAGGCGCCCGTGTGCTGTGCAATGTCGGTGCACTATAGAGATCCCCAGGCGGTCGAAATTATTCCGGAGACCTCCACTACGGCACCTTTCTTCCTTTCTCCTTTCACTTCCTCCCCTATCCCTTCTCTTACGGTGCCGTTCAGGTGTCCGCCGATATATGAGACTGATACTGTGAAATTTCCTTTCCCCCAAAACCAATTATTTGCTCTTTGTTTCTTTATTATTTTCTTCCCTCCTTTATCCTTCATTTACGGCGCGGTTCGGGTGTCGACCGAGATATGTGAGACAGTTACTGCGCCATTTCCTTACCTCCAAAGCCAAACACAAATGACCCGCCTGCATTCATTGGCGTTGATAACCTTGTGCGGGCCGTTTATTTTCCCGAAAGGAAATAATGATATAATAATAATTGGTTTTTGGGGAAAGGAAATGGCACAGTATCTGTCTCACATATATCGTGGACACCCTCACCAGTATTGAGGAAAATATGTGGAGTGGTAACTGTCTCACATACATCGGTCGACACCCGAACCGCGCCGGAAGGGGTTTAACCTCCAGCTCACCTCAACGTTAAAACCGCAAGCTCCGCGAAATCGTTACGAGGTAGCGTAGTGAAGCGAAACCGCTTTTCGTAGGACAATAAAAATTTCGCAATGCAAAATCTAATCCATTGTTTAGCTTCTGTCTCTCAGGGCACGGCTTGGGAGGCTATTGATTGGTGAGACGAACACTGCAACTATCGTTTCCTCAAAGGTCAGTTTGCGTAATACTGGCGGCATAGTTGGTTAGCCTAAACAATCAAGAGGAGATGGGAAGGTTGTTAATATCGCGCCTCACAGGGGCTTCGTAGTAAGGAATTTTGTTAATGCTTTTATGCGATTTATTCAGGAGAGTGCCATATACGCCCTATATTGCGCCGGCTTAAATACATTCTAAAACAGGAAGCCAAAGATGCTTACGTAACGAACAGGACGTTGTGCGTTGGTTACGAAATCTTGCAAAGCCAAAAACAAATGACCCGCCTGCATTCATTGGCGTTGATAACCTTGTGCGGGCCGTTTATTTTCCCGATAGGAAATAATGATATAATAATAATTGGTTTTTGGGGAAAGGAAATGGCGCAGTATCTGTCTCATATATCGTTGGACGCCCGAACCGCGCCGTAAGGGAAGAGATAAAAGAGGTAGTGAAAGAAGAAGGGAAGAAAGAGGTGCTGTAGTGGAGGGCTCCGGAATAATTTCGACCACCTGGGGATCTTTAACGTGCACTGATGTCGCACAGCACACGGGCGCCTTAGCGTTTTTTCCCCATAAAAATGGAGCCGCCGCGGTCGGTTTCGAACCCAGGAGCTCTGGGTCAGTAGTCGAGCGCCCTAACCACTGAGCCACCGCTGCGAGTCAAGAAAGGAAAGGCGCACAACTTGCTCCCTGGGTCAGTGAACACCCGAATCTCGCATCCATGTAGGCGGCGTTGGTGTCCAGCTACGAAAACCTGCCTTCATTGCGTTCCGCCCACTGGATAGGCAGCGGGCCCACCCTACCCCGCTAGAAAATTGGTGTTCAGGAAATTGAATGACGCAGTAACTGTCTCTTGTATATCGGGGGACACCGAAACCGCGCTGTAATGGAAATGATAAAGGGGGAAGGATAGAAGACAGGAAAAAAGGAGTGCTATAGAGGAGGTCTCCGACTTAAATTCGACTACCTGGGGATCTCAACGTGGCCGCCGCGCTCCGGTTCGCACCCGGAAGCCGCCCTGACAGGCGGCAATTCACGGCCGATCTCGAAAGGGTGGTCACCCATTGGGCGCGGCGGCCTATTGCTACAGTGCAACGTCTGCCACAACGGTGTGAGCGCCAAAGCATGCAGCCCACTTCTGTCCCTCAAAACCGCCATTTACCTCAAAGCGCGATTGAGGCCTCCACTTACACAGGGATTCTTTATACGCTCTTCCTTTCCTCAACATTATCACCATCTAGAGCGTTGTCAGTGCCAACGCCAATGAACACAATGAAGGCCGACAGCTTTCGCTTTGTATATCCTGGGTCTGTATTCCGAGTTCGTGTCATAATAAAAAAACGTCATAATCTGCCGCAGCGGGCACACCTGATTGGTCGAAACGCCGGAAACGGATGTGGTGGTTCGGATGCAGCGAAAAGGGCCGAAGAAACCGCACGGTGACGTCAAGCACACAGCGAACGCAGCAGGTGCTCGAGAGCCATCATGGCGGCGCGCTCTGAAGTGGAGCTTTTCGTTTCGAGGTGAACTCCTCGATGTTACTGCGTTTTTTGGGACCGTGAACTGGCTATAAACCGGATACGGGACTTTCTCTTCGTCTTGTCTTGCCAATAACGAATTATATGAACGATAAATTTGGCCAGATTTTTTTTTCGTTGGACTATGCGGTAGCTCCTGTAGGTCTTACCAGCACCGGTTTATTGCAGAAATTGTTCTCTTCATTCAAACTGGATGGCGCCACTATCACCAAATTATCTCGTCTGCGTATGTTGATTGATTTAACATAAAGCAGAATGACCCGCAAAATACTTGTGTTTACTGCGCGCAAACGTGCATTTCCTATTCTATAGAGCTCTCTATCTGGTCTTGAAGCGTCCTGCATCATGATCCTGTGGAATGTCCGCCATTGTGAAACCACTCACGTGGACAGTTGGTCAGTCAGTCGACAGCGACGCGCTGCTACACCGAAGCATTTGACATTCCATAGGTGGTTGTTTGCTGTCCCTTACGGTTCTCGATAACCACGGTAGTGTGGCTCTGCATAACTGAGTTTGCGAGTCAGCTTGCAAGTTATTTTTAAGGAGTCAGTGGGCATGTGTGCGCTTCGTACCATGGCGAACTTAATGAAACTTCGTCTGCGAACTCTCCCAACGCATATATCAAGAGAAACGCCGTGAGAAGACTTTTGAAGCGAAAAGCTTCACTAGGCTCGTCATCACGGGGCTTCGCGTGAGCCACACTACAGATTTGCCACTGCTGCGCATGCGCGAAACCGAGTGACGTCACGCGGAGCGCAAGTGATCGCTTCTGCCGCAGCCGGCGTAACCACCGCGCGCCGACTCCGTCGTCTGACCGTGAAACCGAGTGACGTGACGTGACCTTTCGCCATGGATGGAGGAGAAGACCCAGAAGTTGTAGCGTGGGAGTTGGCTCAAACGCTTTGGAAAAGCAAGAAAGGTATACCCAAATTGTAACCCTATGTACGAAACCTTAAGCTAAACCACGAGCATCGCCACGAAGCATTTTGTTTCGAGATATTCAGGCTTAAAAATTTATCTAAGCCTCAGCCCAACGTTTTTTTAGCTCATCCCTTTTATTTATTCGCAGTACCTGTATAAAATGTATGAAAACACGTAAGTTACCACCTGCAGAACTGCCCGACCACAGCACCTATTTACATTCAGCGATGTTGCAGACGGCTGGTCTTCACGGCGTCTTGGTTCAGCCGGGCACGAAGCGCGCATTGTACAGCGAGTGAGTTCATGCTACAAGGTTTTGCTCCCTGTTCCCTTTTCCTCAAGATAAATGTAGAACGCTGTGTTGTGCGATCAAGCTAACTGCCTTATATTTGCCATCGGCGATCGACTGCTGTAGAGGCCGCCTTCTGTCCCTGAAAAGCCATCCGTGGCTGCGTACAATATTTTCTTCTTTAAGTACACCTCCGGCTTTCCGGTGCAGTGAAGAGCGCCTGAACTATATTGTTTCCATTTGCTGAAGCTAATTGGGTAAATAAAGCAGCTTTGATACTACTTTACAGTGGAGTCCAATGCGCAACCAAACTTGTGGATGAATGTTTCTTCTTTTGCATTGGTCGCGTTCTTTTTTTCGGCCATGAACAAAAACGCCGCTGCACGTTTCGCTGCGGCAACAGCAACGCAGTGACATTCTGCTGCCGCTCACAGTCGGAAACGAACCGACATTCGCTTCCGGTATTTTGACCAATCAGGTGCGGCCGCTGCGGCAGATTATGACGCTTTTTATTATGACACAAACTCCCAATACGGCCCCTGGGTTGGGTAAAAAAATGAAAATTGATTTTTGGGGAAAGGGAATGACGCAGTAATTGTGTCACATATCAGCTGACACCTGAACCGCGCCTTAAAGGAAGGTATAAAGGAGGCAGTGGAAGAAGAAAGAAAAAAAAAGGCGCGCTAGTAGTGAAAGTGATCGATTACCTTGTTAGCTGTACACAAAATTTTGTCGCATGTCCGAAAGTGCTTGATTCTAATCCTGGTAATTCATATTTCTTTAGTTCATTTGATTTTTTCAATTTTTATCTGCATTCAGTCTTCTCACGTCTATTTTTTTTCGCGCAAATACCTCATCGGCATTCTCTACTGCACCTTGGCCAATCCCCCTGTTGGGTGTGTGCCATGATTACTAAGGTGAAGAAAAAGAAAAAGAAGATGGCTCCGAAATAATTTCGGCCACCTGGGGACCTTTAACGTCGCGTCATCAAAACGTGTCCGCAGCCGTCGCGGCGTTCTCAAAACAGATAGGATCTAACGAATGGTTGTAATCGAAGGAGGATGATGTGAGGATGAGGCAAAAAATTGTGCAGATAGGATGATGAGTTAATTAATTGGAGCCAAAAATGTCGAAATGTTCTCCTAAAGGTTTCGCTAGCTTAGGCGATAAAATGATGTAGGCATGTTTGCAATCGGCGGGCTGCTGTCGCTTATGTCTGAGGCGTTCGTAAACTATGTCAGAGCCTCCAATTATGGAGTGTTCTGGTAAGACAGTATGCGATGTATTAACGTCAGTGGTTTGTGTGTATGTAAGGGCATGGATCGCTTTGGTGAACTAGGTTATGAAGAGAGGCCTATCAAGCGCCTTGTATAGCCATGGGTAGCTGACCCACGATGACGGCGCATTCGACGGGAGTCGGCAAGTCTTGCTAAGGAGGTCTACCACAGCATATTCAGTACCTTCGAAATGTTGCTCTAGTCGTTGGGCCGGTTGGTTGACCCGTTAGCTGATGGTGTGGTCGAGTGGGTGGCGCAACAGAAGAAGCCAAGTCTTCGCCATTCCCAGCGTGTCTTGCAATTGACTGTAAGTCTACGCCAGGTTGTTATCGACGATGTCCTGCCGTATTCCTGGGCTTCGCCCTTGATCTTGTCAATGCCTGCCGCAGCTTGTTGTTGTTCTTCTGGCTCTTCCTTTTTCGAAGAGTCTCCGGCGAGCCCCCCGCATGTGAAGTCTGGTACGCATGCTTACGGCTTTGCCCTAAGCTGCATCTCCTTGCTGTGCTTGGCCACGTCCTTGAGTCGTCACCTCATCCTGTCAGCGCGGCCTGCTACGTTGCCCCTTCCGATGGGGCTATTGCTTGAGGATCGTGCGGAACTCGAGCCAGTTTTTAATGTCGCGGATTTGTATGCTAGGATTGCAGTGTCCGGAATGCAGGGCTCTGAAGCTCTTTTAGACGTTTTACCATTCCGCTTGTGGATGGCCGTGAACTAGGAATCGGCCGGGGCAGTTGTCACGTTGACACTGAAGGCAATATCGTCGACTATTGGGTTCTGTTAGAATGGTCATGTCGTGCTGGCAGACGGTATCCCGCACACGCTTGCCAGCGATGACAATGCGACATGTCTAGGCTCTGTGAGCGGCTTCAAGTTGCCCATGGGCAGGAATTACTGATGAGCTTCATGACGCTTCAGCTAGCACATGGTCTGCGCGTTATTAGTGGAGGTGCGGGCGTATACGAACTTTAAAAATGAAAATTCTTGGGTTTCTTTTTTTCATAGAAAGAACTTCGATGAGCATCACATTGTCCATCCGATCGGGGAATGGGGAGCGATTGTCCGTGCATGCGTTGGCGACTAGCGTGGCGATTCTGTTGTTGGGTTTGGTGCTTGTGTAATATGCGAGTATTCCTGTGCCAACGTTTGTTTCCTGAAACAATATTACCGCGAATCGTTGTGCTGCCGGCGGCACGCGGCTTTATGATTTTCTTTGTGACGCGAGCTGCCATCAGATTAAACTCAATTGTTGGGGGCCGCGTGAGACTGTTTCCGCACTTTTACAGATTCGTGCAGTTGCTTTTGGTTCCTTATCTGGAAGGATCCTTGCTACCTTTAAATTCAGCGCGGCCAAGAATTGCAGGCATTCATTTCGACGATAGCCGAGCACGCTTGTGGCTATCATCGCCGCCGACTCATTCGGTTCTTTATCTGCGCGAGTCAGCCCAATACACAGTTTCTTTTGGAAGCCCTTCTAGCTGTCATCCTGATTCTCGGGCTGCTGTCGCCGCTACGTGAGTAAGTCTGGCTGGATGGCGTAGTTCCGACACGTGGTCAGCTACACCTGAAAAAGGCTTTTGTAGAAGACTTGAGCTCATAAAACATTACTTTAGCTTAAAAATATTTATGAGCTTTTTTTTCGGCCAGGAACTGTGTTTAGTTCGAATAAAGGTTTCAAACAGATTACTAGACTTTCTTTGGTGAGATATTTTTCTGGCAATGAATTTCTTCGGTTATGATAATCTTTGGTGATGATATATAGATTTTCTAACAGGAAGCCCCAGCCGTATATATGTGTTGTAGCAAGCAAAAAAAAGAAGATGTCGGATGCACAGGAACTAAAATTTGATAAACTGATTCTCCTGCAAAAATTGCAAGTACTTTCAGGCCAAGTCAAACAGATTACCAGTATTGCTTAAAAGAGTACACTAAATAGCTGCACATTTCCAGTACTAACCTAACGGCGCGGGAGGGGGGGGGAGAGATCGGCCGAACAGAAAAATGAAATCAGGAGAACTCTGCGACGTACGGAGGGAAAATGCCGGTAGCAACAGAGGCAGAGTTAATACAAGACAGTATATAGAAAGGGCAAGACATGGGCAATGATGACAATCCAGCTGAGGTCAACACGAATTTTGGCATATAGGATTGCCAATCTGCAGGATTCTTCCGGCCGTCTTATGCGATGGAGCCTGCGTCTCAGAGAACTTGACGTCACCGTAGTCTGCAAGTCTGGGCTTAAGCACTCCGATGCAGACTGCCCGTCAGGAGCCCCCGTGGACGCGCCACCGAACGATAACGACGAATACGCCTTCATGTTACCATTAAGCGCCAACGATTTCGGCCGACCGCAGCGCTATGACCCTCAGCTGCATATTGTCTACTATGAGGAAGGCAAAACGACCCCACCGCCTGGTGTGTGCAGGCGAGAATTACTGTCGTTCTTAAAGAAAGACGTTGCTATAAAGACATTTCTGTCCCCGACAAGACCACGTACCTTCTGGTCATTCCCAACAGTCTTCGAGAAAAAAGTGCGCACGCTTCCAACGATGAATGGACTGCTAGGCAATTCGTGTTTGCCTGCGCCCTACGCCATTTTCTAGATAAATACTACTGGCTACCGCTATCAACTGACGCCGCACTATGGGTCGTGGTTCAGGGGCTTGGGCGTCCGCTTTGGCTTCGGAAGGTGTTGATTCGAAACCAACCGGCGTCTAGCCACCGGTAAAAATGGGTACAATTAAGCGTCCCCCGGCTCGGCGCCCAGCATCCTCATGGGTGGGTGCTTGGAAGAGGCTCCGCAAACCCCGCCTAACCCTACGGGGGTCGAAACCAGTTTAGAACACTCAGCCTGCAAAGGTGGTTCATGATTCTGGGGAGACATTCAGTTGATCTTGGCGTTAGATGAAGTTTAAATGAGCTTGCTCTAAGGGAGTTCAACATATGTGAGTGGGCTCGAAGAAGTTAAGCTTGCTGCGCCCCTTGGTACGGTTTTCATCGAGGAAAAGCACCACCTAGTAAGCCAGCAGGGCTTCGCATGCAAATCCTATAACTAACCAGATCTTACCACCAAATCGACATGGAACTCCATGACCCCGTTACGATTTCGATGCCCGAAATCAAAAGTGTAATTTCAGCCACCCACCGCCTTATCCAGTACGTTGAAGGAGAAGCGCAACCAAACGGCAAAGCACTTATCTTTGTCCGACATAAGCCCCCCCCCCCCCGAATTGCTAATTACGGACAGCGGAACGGCTTTTACGGTAGAGATGACGCTAGCCATCCAGCAATACACTATAAGAAGCCTCTGGAGGACCACCCTCCACACGCAAATGCTGAACTGACCGTTTGAACAAGACCATCGTGGGCACGCCGCTTAACATGCCGACGCAGAGCACGTGGTTTGGGAGTTCGTCTTCTTATATATTCCCCTCGCCTACAAATCTACAGTAGAGAAGACTACCCAAGTGATGCCGTTTCGGCTCGTCTATGGCATGGAGGCAACCACCACACTCGATGTGATCCTCCCAAAGGTCACCGGTTAAGAGAAGCTCGACGCCAATGCCTACCTTCCAAAATGCCGAAGCGCACCGACGTCCTACGCCACAGCTTACGGTGACGCGTCTATGAGCACAAGCCAGGTGACACATCCTAGGTGCGGACACCCATCTGCTACCAAGAATTTAGTGTAAAGCTGTTGGCCCATTATTTCTGATATTCGGGGAATAGGTGAACTGGAATACAAAGTTGTTCTCCACTGAGCGACAGCATCGCAGCGGCGGCAAGCGCGCCTAGAAATGCCTATCGTACGTCTGAAACCTTGTCAGGGGCATGAATGAAAACCGTTACTTTTATTTTCAGCTTGCATTTCGGCTGCTTTGTTATGATCTCAGATGTACGCTCATCATCATCATGGTCATCATCATCAGCCTGACTACACACAGTGCAAGGCAAAGGCCTCTCCCAGGTCTCTCCAATTAACCCTGTCCTCTGCCAGCTGCTGCGCCCACCCTACGCTGACAAACTTCCTAATCTCATCCGCCCACCTAACCTTCTGTCGCTCCAGCTAAGCTTGCCCTCTCTTGGAATCCACTCCGTTACGGTCCGTTACCCAGATGTACGCTACTGTCTGTTTTCCCAGTGTTTATTTCTGTCATCTCTCGTGCGCTGTACCACCATGGACAGAAGGCTGTCGCGGTGGCTCAGTGGTTATGGTGTTCGGCTGCTGACCAGAAAAGCGCTGATTTCATTGCGACCGTGGTGGTCCCATTTCGATGGATACAAATTTTAATGGCCCGTAACTGTGTGATGTCAGTGCGCGCTAAAGGATCTCAGGTGGTCGAAATAACCAGGAGCCCTCCAGTATGGCGTCCCTCATAGACTGAGCTGCTTTGGGACGTTAAACCCTATAAACAAACCGCCGTAATCTTGTGTACTCCGCCTGCCGCACTTGGAAGGTGGCACCGTGGGAAGAGGGAAATCCCGCTCTCCTCCCGTAGGGGAAAGGAGGGAAAAGCCTGAAGGTGGCTGCCTTAGGAAGAACCGAAAAAAAGAGCAACAGTGACTCGAACGTGGATACCTGCCACGTTCGGGAGTTGCATGTACAAGTGGAGAGGGACACTCCCTGCTGCAGTTATAGGGGAAAGAAGCTGGAGGCCCAAAGGTGGCTATCACGGAAGAACCAAGAGGGTGGCTGCCGTGAAACGAGGAGTTATAACGCGAGTGGATCAATGCGTAGCATCAGGGTGGTTGTCATGAGAACCCGATTTGTGGCTACCATGGAAGGTAAAGGGCCAATTAGCCAACGACAATCAGCTTTCGCTGATGAACGCTCTATGCAGGTAACATTATCCCTTATGCAAAGGAATGTCCTAATGTCAACGCACTGCCATCGCAAAATGAAAATAAGGACACAAAAATTTTTAAGTTCTTACTTCGTGATTCGGCTTACATGTCTGTCTTGAGTAGAATGTGGAAATAAACTTGAAAACGAACACGTTTATAAGGTTTTATTGTTATATAAGGCAAAGCTATCTGCAATATTTATGATAGAGCAAATAATTTTTCCTGTTGATGATGCAGGAGAGAAAAACGCTAGAGGACATCTTAATTGACTCCCTCGGGCCATAAAGGGGAACAAAGAAGGGGGAGGGAGCTTAGGGTGTTAAATCAACGCATCGAGAAAATGCTGTGTCAGAGGACGTTTTCAAGAGTAACACAAAACACATTGCCAAACTCAACTGCATCAAAGAGTGCAGTTGCGTAAATCATTTATTTCGGTTTTCCAAAAGAAACGAAGGACACCCATCGAACTTTGCATTCCTGGTGTTTTCAAGCTCTTAAAAACGAACGTTTTTGATCCGGGAAGGCGTAAAACCAAATGCTGCTTCTGATAATTTAAGAACAATTTGAACGGAACTAGTATTCTCCCCTGACCCACTGTTACCTCAAGGATAGTAAAACGCGAAGATGTGACTACCCTGCCTTGGATATCGAAAATTGTCTTGACTAGTGAACAGCAGAATGACGTGAACAAAGAGTCAAGACACAGAGTTCTCTCGAAGTTGAGAAATGAGGTCATATTCGCAATAGAGCGAGAAAGGCCGCTTCAGCAGCTTTCACTCGGTGGGGCGCCCAGCTTCAAGTTCTGAACGAAGTCAGAGTTGAAGAGCTGGCAGAGGCGACTCTCCGGCTCGGAGCATTGTAAGGCCTCCAAGTAGTGGCACGAATTGGGCACGGCACTAGGCACGCGCTCCACGACTCGTTTCGTCACGCGGGGGCTGCTCACAGCGAGCCACTGCAACCTGTGGGCGATGCTTAGTAGTTTGTAAACGCGTTCCTCTCCCACCTGCGTCGTCCTCAGGCAGGTGTGTGTGAGACACAGCTTCCGGCATTCCTTGGTTCGCCTGGGGACAGACTGGAATGCTTTGCCGGTGCAAACCGTGTGTCCCAAGAAGAAAATACGCAGGCTCTGGCTGTGCAAGAGCGCTGTCCCGGCACCCGTGTCTCCCACTTAGGTTCGCGCAATGTCGAGGATGAAGAGGTTGGCGATCACGGACAGTATGCCGGTCAGGCTTCTGTCGTTGAACGAATAGCAGCCTTCGAGGCTAAGGGAGCGAAGCGAGGAGAACGTCTCCAGAATGGAAAGCCCGATGGCAGACGCCAGTCCGCAGTCGGAAAGGTTTAGAAGCTGGAGGTTGCGTGGATATGGCCGGCTAGGTTCGGCAGTGAAGAATTGCTCCGGACTGAACCATGACTGGCGCAGCGACAGGTGAGTGAGTGTCGATGGCAGGCCGCATACCGTGACCTAGTTTGCTCTAAGGTGCCGGGAGAGGAAGCCGCGAGTGATGTGCACGACCTGCATGTAAGCGAGGATATCTCCAGATGTGTTCGTTATTGTCTCGTTCACGAAGTGCGCTGGCTATAATGAGTGCATTTCTCCATTCAGTCACTTTTCTGTGCGCATATTTTTCCTTGGCTCTTCCATGAAAAGATAACGTATGTCCGACCGCAAAAAAGAACAATAATAAAAGAGTCACTGAGTACAGGCAGAGCGGACTTTTCAGATTACGCTGCTCTCAAATCAGATTGGTAGCGTCCACGCCGAGGAGGCCTGGTTGCGTCTTTTTTGGGTTAAGTAGGGGTCGCCTATGGCGTCTTCGGCCCGCGCTTAAAAAGTGGTGTCAACGCATGCAGCGGCCCTTGCCCGCCGTGCTCGCGGGGCGGCTGGCACTTCCCGCGGCCCCGACCAGTGCTGCTTACCAGCTGAGGTCGGTATTTACCATCTTGGCCGCCCGCTTCCTGTTTGATTGTGTATATAAAGATGTTTCACAAGCAAGCAAGCAGGCAGATTTGTTGTCAAATCAGCGGACCAAGGCAACACGTGCACTTCGTTTATTGGGTTCCCAGAGCTTATAAAGTAAATCTTTTTTAAGATTTCCACTATTATCTTTAAAGTTTTGTAGTGCATGGAACAGGACAACTTAAATTTGACCTTATTGTCCGCTTTAGTAAGTAAAGGGCGAAATTGCAAGGAAAAAATGTGAAACACACAACTGGTGCCGAATCTCTACAAACTGCAGTGCGACTTTACATCTCAAATACTTAAAGATGCTTGCGGAAGTTTACAATATCGGCGCTGCGTGCGTGTGCAGACAACATAAGTCAGTCAACTTTGTCAAGCTCTGCATATGCGTTTGGTTTGCGTGGCATAACACCCCTAGTCAACTACTGAATATTCAGCATGAGCAAGAAGATTCCAAAGAGAAACATTTCGCAGTCTGAAGGTCACGACTTCTCGAGAAACATTTCTGAGTAAATCGAATAGCGTCATGCGATGAGCAAGTGCAGTAAAACACGCTTATAACGAATGCACGGACCTAAATGTCACTGGCTTCTTAGCACCATACCCAGTCTTTCAAAGAAGTCGGCGACCAATTTTAAAAAAATGACTTTTTCACTTATAACGCTTGTTTCACGCCAAATTGACGGCAGTTTGGGAGGATACCTGGTAAGGTGGTGCACTAATTTTTTATAATTAATTTTAACTATCACAAATCGGCGCTGTTTGAAATCAAGCATTTGTAGCAAAGCGTCAGTAATAAACATTACAGCTTTATTATTCGCGAAAGCATAATTACTCTAGGGACTGTGGGAAACAAATTTTCGTGGTCTAATCGATGTTTTCCTCACGCTCACCAAGGCCCCTCAACAAACGCCAGTATTTCTAACAAGTTCTATCGCACCATCTCTTTCCGCTGCGATGCGCGCCGGGGCTCGTTGCATCAGCTGAAACAAAAGAGAAAAATTTTTATGCGCCTGTCAGGGAGTATTGTGTACTGCAGTGCGTTGGGCTGTTCTGGCCGCAGACACGGGCTTTTCAAAAGCATGCTACTTTTGCAGCGAGATGGCCTAAATTTGTTTAGCTTGCGCGCCGAGAGTAATTGCCTTTTCGAAACCTTAATATTTATGTGCCCATAACCAAAGCCCGACTACAAACAGCTAATTTAAGCCAAGCACCTAAATACAGAAGATAAAAAGTTAACTATTGCCACTATACAGCAGACTCGGAACGCCACTGAATTCTGGAGATGTCTGGGCTCTGGCATGGGGAAACACAACTAAAAGAAATATTAAGAAGCTTCTCATTTTTCAGAGAAATATTATTCGTCTTATTGTAAAGATTGAACCAACGTCAAGTATTAATCCCACAATAGCATCGTTCAATATCAGCAATGTTGATAATGTCTAAGATATCATCATCATCATCATCATCATCATCATCATCATCATCATCATCATCATCAGCCTTACTACACCCACTGCAGGGCAAAGGCCTCTCCCATGTCTCTCCAGTTAACCCTATCCTTTGACAGCTGCATCCACCCTTTGCCTGCAAACTTCTTAATCTCATCCGCCCATCTAACCTTCTAACCTTCGGCATGTATGTGTAATTTCTTGGCACAACTTGCTTCGCTTTAATATCGTATACCAGTATTTAACACTTTTTGTACTCGCACTTGGTCCTTAGCAAGGTTTAGAACTTATTACAGCTGCAAAACTTGGCTCACAATCTGCTATTTTGCTCCACAATTTTAAAGACATTGCTGGATTCAGAACAAAACAACTGCGAACATACATTGTGCAGATGTAATCCGTATTTCTTCATATGCCGCTTAAGAAAATTTCTCTGTTCTTGCTGTACACTTTTTTTGCATTGATTGTATTATTAAGAAACATTTTGTTAGTTATTTCTGTTTTGTTGCTCCGATGCATACAGTGCAAAATTACTTTTTATTTATTTATTGACGACTCCACTTATATTGTTAATAAACTGTTATTTCGTTCTGTCTGTTGCTGCCGTGTACTGGTTTCCTGGGCCTTCGTCAAACTGTTCGTACCACCGTTAGCCCCGGGTGACTTCCCAGATACTTGCTCGAAAATAAAATATGATTTGATTTTTTTTTTGTAGTGCGCTTAATATTGCATGATTTACCTCCATGGAGAATCAGGTATATTAAGATGATTTTGTTTCTGACTGCACAATAGAAAGCTTGAATGAAGACCTCTTTTCGAATGAAATTATTCAAGGAAGGATAGTTGAAAATTCAGGAACTTCATTCAGATAACGCGTACCTTCATGTAAATTTCTTGCGGTGTCTGCTTTCGCATGCGCCGAGAAATGAAAGAAAAACAAATAAAGCACTTGCGCGCAATAGGGTGATTATTGCAGTAAACTCGAATTTCTTTATTGCACAGAACTTGCAAGTTCAGGCTAACGGGATCAGAGTCTGAAACTTCAGGGTTTGCATTGTCCTAGAGTTGCAATCTGGGAAATTCAAAAATGATTTTGTGGGACGGAGTTCAACGGTCACATTTGAATAACAATAAATTAGGAGGAACCCATGTTCTGCCTTTAAGGGTAAGACGCGGTAGCATTAATGGCTCCCTTCAGGCTATTTTCTGCTCATACACTCCGAGTTATTTGTTCATATTCACACATTTGTCATATTTATTGCAAAAGAGATCCTAACTTTTTTAGTTGGAACTCTTCCACACTGAAGTTTACGCAGATAATGTTACTCTAGTGTCTCAAAACTGGAGAGGAAACTTATCTCCACCTTAAGGGTATTAGCCAATAGCACTAATGTTGAAAGGTCATATATGTGTGATTGGAATTTATCTACTTGCAACTGACAGATCCCTGTAGTCTTCAATGCAATTCCTGGCGCAGTAGTGCAGGGTTATGCCATGCACAACTGCCCTTCGATGACAGACGGTGCCACAAGTGGACTTGCGAGGCCCAGGTTGCAATCCCCGGCCAACCTGTCCGGACCAATCTGTTACTGACACCTGCTGAGGTGGATAATTTTCTCACACTCCGCTGGGCAAGTTCTCATGGCGCCACAAGGTCATGTGTTTTTGTTAACCTAAGAGGTAGGTGGGTCACATAACTTGGTTGCTTCTCTGAGGGCTTTTTCGTGAATTTTTCGCTCACAGTGAAGGGCCGACAACGACGCCGACTTTTTTGTACACATGGCCTGCTTAACGCTACCGTGTTGTTTTGGTGCTGTTTAAGGTACATAGAGGCTAGGTAGACGGGTTCTTTAACAGCACAAAGTGAACCGAGGAGGTTGAAACGTCAGGGGCGCTGTTCGAAACGTTGGCTAGCGCCAAGAGGCTACTGCTTCCTTGGTTACCCTGTGTTCATTAAATAGGTTGTCATATCAGGCACGATATCTATGCACATTTTGTGAAGCCTTGTTGCACTGCATTCGTGTGACTTAAATTCTTGTCACTGCGGTTGAAATGCAGATGTCGCTGAGGGTTTGGTGAACGCGTTTCTAACTGTGTAAAGCACGGGCGTAGAAAACCGAAAGTCCCCTACGAGAACTCTTTGTCCTCATGATGGGGGAAAGGGTAATGAGTATGCGCAGCGCCCGCTCTTGTAACCTGCTCCACGTCTCCGCCTGTTTTCTGAAGCCGTTTAGGTGGGACCCACTACGAAGCGGAAGTGAGTGCCCCGGCTTGTCTCGCGAGGTTTAAGCTTGCCACGTGGGAATCACGGCTTAAAACAGGGCGAAAATTTAAAAGCTTAAAATTAATAGGTGGCACGACGCGCCTCTAGGTGCAAAGGACGCATCATCCAGCTGCTGCGCGTGGGTAATAACTCCTAAATAGTTTTTTTTGTCGCGCCGGGCCCTAGCTGCTCGCTTGTCAAGATTGGATACTGGGATACCCACGTTCGCCATGAATCGACGATAAAGGTCACGATTAGTACCCGGT